>NC_055975.1:15730523-15825523 GCF_018492685.1 Alosa sapidissima
GCATTTTTGAGGACGCACCAGGATGATGCACTGAGAGGTCTGCTGGTATAAATGTCAGAGTTACAGAAACAATGTAAACACCAGGTAATGCCAGTCAGCGAGACCCCAAATAGACATAGCTATGGCAGTTGCTTCTGATGTGCAAGTTTGGAGAAACAACATTCACCGCCATATACTCCTGTCAGTTAAGACACATTTAGCTCAGTTGCACCACAGAGCACAGTAGGTCACGAGTGGTCTTGTTGTTCTCACTCAGTTTTTATTTCAGTATATTTCTCAGGGTTTATTTTAAAAGACATGCAATCTAAATAGATACAGTGCAAATTAGTTGCCTTTGTTATGCTTGAGTAGAAAGTCAAATTTGGCAATAATGCTTTGATACAAACATTTGATATTTAGTGGGTGCAAAGTGTATGCATATTTTCTTCTTGTGTTGTTTGTCTTGTAGTAATGATGATTAATTCAGTTTATTATTTTGACCAGACAAAGGAGACAGGTAACCGACATGTTATAGACATGCTGTACAAACAGCCTCACCACTGTAATGCGATGTATTAGATAAATCGGTAAGACTTTACTTGACAGGTGAGTTCATAACACATTCATAGCAGCTGTCATAAACTGCACATAAAGCATTCATGACTGTTTCATGAGACATTCATACCAAACCTTTCATGAATGTGGAAGACAGAACGACGACAACTTGTCAAAATAAAAGTCCAACATCGTATTTGTGTAACCTGGATAGCCTACCATTAATTTAATCTCTCCAGCCTTTGTAAATATTTCATGAATATCTTATGAAGTCTACATCGAATGTCAATTTACTATACAAGTTGTGAAGTATTCGTAATCACTGAGTTTAACACTGGGAGGTAAACTAGCCTACATTCAGCAGACCCGTATTTGTGTAACCTGGAACGGTTGGACATTCCCAGTAGCAAAAGATGAGAAATCATCTGCAAAGGTTACATCATAAAACAAATACATTTTTATGTAGCAAAAATTATTGGCTTGACCATGTTCTGTCTTTTTGTCACTGGATTAGCCCATTGACTCAGATGAGACATGATCAGGTAAGAGGTTTGGACCAAAAACGGCAATGCTGCTTTGCGACTTTGGACTTTTATTTTGACAAGTTCTCGTCATTCTGTCTTCCACATTCATGAAAGATTTGGTATGAATGTTGAGTCATGTCTCATGAAACAGTCATGAATGCTTTATGTGCAGTTTATGACAGCTGCTATGAATGTGTTATGAACTCACCCATCAAGTAAAGTGTTACCCACAAATCAATATAAAGGCCTTATAGCACTAGGCCTGAGTGACCCTGCTGTAAAACTGTTATGTTGGCATACGCTGGCAGATTATTCAACCCTAAATAAATCAGACAGAGCTGCTCTTTACTCACTCAGCCCTGTCAGCACAGCAGGGGAAACCCAGCCTGCCACAGTCCCTCGGCCTGGGCTCAGCCACCTGCAGCTGTCTGCACACACACACACACACACACACACAGAGAGACACTTCCTGTTTCCATTAGGGGTCAGCCGGCCGATTGAGCTGTGTGACTTTAGTCATTTGACCCCGGTCACGTCACTGCCACTGCAGGCTGCACAGGCAGTGCTGGGGAATGATCGCCCCCTAGAGGTGGCTGGTGGAGCTGGGCCTCTCTCTCTCTCACTTACTCATTCACACACACAAACACAGACACACACACACACACACACAGACACACGCTGGATATTTCTGCAAGGCTGCGCCCCAGTACCGTGGACTCACTTGTCCAAGACACCCAAAGCAACTACTCAAACAACCAGACACACTCTGACATCAAACATCAAACATGTCATTACGACGACATAAAACATTTAAAACATAAGTGAAATATCAATTCAATGCTGCATAGACTGATGCATATGGTCTTTGGCTATGCCTTCAGATAAACTCCATGGATTCAAAGCCCTTGCACGTACTTGTCAATAAAGCCAATGTCACGTTAATGGCAACCTTAACAGTGCTTATCTGTACGCTTTAAACATAGCATTACACAGCATTGTACACTACACATGCATTATAATCAGGTCAACTAATGGCAAATATGTCAATGAAATTATATAATATGCAGCAGCAATAATAGCTATGATGGAAGAAATGAGAAACTATATGCATTGTTAGCTTAATCAGATGTGTCAGATATTTTTTTCACTGTGAGGCCTTTTTACTGGTACTGATATGCACCAGTGAGAGTTGGGAAAGTGCAGACACACACACTGTTTGTCAAAGCTCTTCAGATACACACGTCTACATGCAGGGATTTGAGTGGAGACTCTCCGGTTTCAGAATGCGAGTCGGTGAGTCCTAAGTGAGTATGTCTACACACACCGCTGCACATACACAGAGCAGCGTGCACACACACACACACACACACACACACACACACACACACACACACACACACACACACACACACACACACACACACACACACACACCTTGCACGCATGACCATACACACCCAAACATGCATGACAGCTGGGCTTTACAGGAGCCACTGGCTGAAGCGAGACAGCGAAGACGAGATAGGAATAAAAGAGAGAGAGAAAGAAAACGAGAGAGCAAGAGAGAGAGAGAAAGGCTTAAGAAAGGAGAGAATGATGGAGGGAAGAGAGGGACAAGAGGACAGAACCGGGAGGGGGAAGAGAATGCAGAATCAGTTTGTGTTTAATTAGCTGGAGGGGGCTCCCCTTACAATCCCCAAGTGAGGATTTTCCATGTTTGTGAACCCAGATCCTGTTTTTCTTACATCTTCCTCTTTTGTTTCTTAGACAGGGGAGCGGATCTGGCTTCTTGTTTTTTTTTAGTTGTGTGTGTGTGTGTGTGTGTATGTGTGTGTGTGTGTGTGGTGGTGGTGGTGGTGGGGGTTAGTGTAAGGAGGAGATGGAGGGAGGGGGGGTATTTAATAGAGAGCTAATTCAAGCCGAGGGGAGAGGGGGCTTTCTGGGGGCCCTGAGCTCCCCTCACACACTCACACACACTCTCTCTCACACACACACACACTCATACACACTCACACACTCACACACACCCTGGGCAGTGTGCTCGCTGTGGCCTTTGTTGCGTGTGTGCCCTGCTCGGCAGGACGCTGGTTGTCTGCGCTGCTCCACGAAGGATAATCAGTTGTAGTGTCGGGGTCTGATGCGGTGGGAACTGGGGCCTGCCTGGAAGGGTCCTCCCTCAAGGTGTTTGTTGTTAAATAGAACAATTCGGCTGTCTCTTTAGAAAGCCTGACAAAAGCAAATACTCCCCGCTGAACATTTTCTTAGCCTGTTGCACAAAGGCCCAAGTTTGTTTAAGAAATTGCCGCAAAAGAAAGCGTCAGCCCATTAAGGTAATTATATGGAACCTGTGTCGTAGAAAGGCTTAATTGATGTTAATGTTTGTCTAATTGGGGATTCAGGGAGAGCAAAGGACTAAAGGTCTTCATAGCACTTTCAGGCGAGCCTCTGAAAGGGGGCTCCTTCTGGTTTTCACACTTTCCACAATGGCTGCCTGTCTTTCTCACATTACTCGCTGTGTTCGGCTTCTCCCGCATTCTGTGGCAGCACTCAGCGCACTAAATAAAAGGGTGAAGAGCCATTGTCTGGTGCAAGCACTTCTCAAAGAGTGTTCCTGACAGCGATTGTTAGGGGGGACTCACGATGGAGACAAGGGGGTGTGAGGGGTGAAAGCCACTGTCATCCACCCTTGTCATGTCTCTCCCAAGCGCCAATGCCAGTCCTAATTGCTGCATCTGTTTTTTCTCCCTCTCTCTCTCTTTCTCTCTCTCTCCCTCTCTCTCCCTCTCACATTCTCTCTCTCTCTCCCTCTTTTTCTTGTCCTTCCATTCTTTTAAACAAATACTTCAGTCAGCACCTCATGTTCCTGTGCCACAGCCCCAAACTCGCCTTTGTTGCGCGTTGGTGTATTTGCATGTGTTTGTGTGCGCCCTCTCCCGCAAGCCGCCGTTTGTTGAAATAATACAATTTTCCTCTATATCTTTTAATTTGGGACTCGCTGGCAGACTCTGTCACCGAGTGTGGGCACACACTGTTCTCACCAAACAAGCCAAAACTCTTATTTTTCTGTTGCTTGTTCGTCTGACAGAAGCCTACTCATATGGTTTTGATGTCTCTGTGGCAAAATTTCACAACAGATTATGGCGTGGGACTGCAAGAAACAAGAATGTCGTATTAAGAATGGCAGTGAATGTATACTGTTCAGTGGTAGCTGAAGACTAAGAAATGGTGGGAAAAAAATACAGAACTGAGAGAATAAAGAGCGTTAGAAGTTACAATTGTCCAATTATCCAGTCTGTCATAGAGTAATATAGAGACAAAAATGGTCAAATGAAAAAACAAATAAAGTACATTTTCATTTTCCTTTCTAAATCTAAATTTTGATTGAAACACACACACACACACACACACACACACACACACACACACACACACACACACACCTGTATGGCTGGAAAATCCAGGACTTGGTCTTTGTCTATTTCAAATATTTTCCCTCTCTGTCTAATTGTCGAGGTCTGTGTTAACACGGAATGCCTTTCCCCGCAAAGTTAAAATGGGGGCCGCCGGTGAATGGTGAACTGATTGTGCTCCTGTCAGCCTCCTGCATGAGCCTTATTCTACAAATGGGGATGGGGGGAGTAGGGTGAGAGGTTGGTAGGGGTGGGGTGGTATGGAGGTTTGGTGGTGGTGGTGGTGGTGGTGGGGGGGGGGGGGGGGTTGGGGGCACTTCATTTAACTTCTACCAAGCTGATTGGAGTGGAGAAGGCAATTCAAATCTTAAGTGGAGTTCCCATCGCTGGGGAAAAAAGGAAACCTTCACCCAGCCCCACACCCATTTCCGCAAGCCACGCTGTCAGTCAAAGGCACACAAAGCCCTCAGTGGCAAAACTCAACAGCACCCTGGAAGCATCGCAGCATAATGGAGAACCGAGAGGAACCCCGATCCATTGTGACCCTGCCTGCCATTCCGCTCCACAAATTAATCCCTTTCTCCGTCGAGGAGGAGGCGTTTGATGAACAGCTGTCTGACCATCACTGCTCCTCTCCTCTCCTCCTTTCTCCTCGACTCTTGTCTCTACACCCCCCCCCCACACCCCCCTTCTCCTGTCTTCCACTCTCCTCATCTCTCCTTTCCTCTCATCTTCTCTCTCTCCTCTTCTCCTTCCTCCTTACCTCTCCTCTTCTGACTAATCAATTCTCTTTCTCCTAACAGGGAGCTAGCATGTCTGACAGAGAGTGACAACTTCATTTGCTCTCACAATCCCCCCATCACCTTACATTCACACTCAAACACACACACACACACACACACACACAGAGAGAGAGAGAGAGGGGGGGGGGGGGGGGGGCACATACATAACATTACACACATTTACAACAGTATTTTTGCACCTCCATGTATGTATAGTCAGGCATCCCCTACAGACACACACTTCCCCTTGTCCATCAATAATCAGTTGTTCTTGCCTCAGAGTGTGTAAGCAGCTCCTGGTGTCACACTGCTATGGTGATGACTTTCTCATCTGCCACTGTGTGGCCAGTGGTCGAGGCAGATGGACGCTGCTGGTCCAGGCTGAGGCTCTCACATCCTTCTCTTTGTCTCTATCAAAATGTCAGGCCCTGGTGAGGAGTAACACAATCACAACAATTATCTAAACCCCATGTCTGCCCAGTGTCCGGTTACTCATCAAAGTAGCTCGGCCGGGTGAAGGATGACCACAGGCCGTCACCTCCGACCTCTGCCGATGACCTCTGTGAAATTTACTGAGCCATTTTGCCAATGTCCCGCCCACTTGTCCCACTTCTCCTTCCATATATTTTTGTCTCTCTCTCTCTCCCTCCTTTACTCTTCCTCTCTTCTTTTCTATCAGACATAGCATTCTGTCCATCATATACACACACATTCCCTTTCACTCTCTCCCAGTCCTTTCCCCCTCTCTCTGTCTGTCTCTGTTTTTCTGCTGTTCGTCCATGTTCTCTCCCTCCCTCCATTTTTCTCTTTCTCACTCCCTCTCTCTCTCTCTCTCTCTCTCTTTCCTGCCTTTCCAACACTCCTGTAGGCTGTAACACCACTCCTCTGCTCTAATCACTTTACCACTGTTTTTGTTCCTGGTAAGTGGACAAAATATTTGGATGATCTTAAGCAAGCACAATAATTGAATATGTGATTTGGCAGTAGCAGGTGTTTAGAATCTTGAGCTTGTCTTTACATAATGAAGTATTCGGGTAAACAAAAGCAAGTTGTTATGCTTGCTTCAGGAGCATGCTGGGGACATGCTCAAATGAAACAACTAATTTTCTTGATAGCATACTGTAATCATGGCGCTCTCCCGCCCTGCATGTGCTAAGTGCTGCACTGCTTATTAATGCCTCAATCTTTCCCCAAGCCGTACAGCCTCCTTCCGGCTCCATTGCCCTCGACTCTGCCAGGTTTTTCGGGTCGAGGGAATGAAATAATTGTTATTATGCATTTATTTGTGGTAGCCATGGGTTGGGTTCATGCTTGGTTGTAAAAAAAGGAGGGATTTTTTTCTTATTCAATGGTAACATGATTGTGATGGAATGAGATTTTGAGCCTGACCTCTTCGTTGCCAAACATGCACACAACACACAAACACACACACACACACATACACACACACACACACACACACACACACACACACACACACACACACACACACACACACACACACACACACACACACACACACACACACAAACACACACACACACACACACACACACACATAGAAGTACATATGTACGGCTATGAGTAGAGGTGTGTTCAATATCCGGCAAACAGTGGTCAACATTTGTAGGAAACATTCAATTTCAGTGATTTCGTGAAAACGGTAACCTTCCACCCAGCTCTCTCATATCGTCACAGAGAACTACTTTCTCAAACTGTTTGCGAGTGTTCACAAATGTTCGTGGAGAATTCAAGGCAAACGGAAAACAAAAACCTATTTTTGCGAATTTGAATGCACCATAGGTGTGTGTGTGAGTGTGGTGGCATGAGGGCATGTTGGTGTATGGCTACAGTTTTATAATTATTTCACTGGACTGGACTCCTTCCTTGTGTTCGCTTTCACTTTATCGTAGTTGTTGAAATGGTAAGAATTATGTGTAGAGAGGTCTTGTCCATAGATCCTGGCATTGAGTAAATTATGTGCTAATAGTAATTTCTATAAAATTTCATTTTTAATCATATACAATAACACTTCATTCAGTGATTGGTGGGTATAACTATGTTTTCTTCATTGAACTTGAAATGTATGTATCAATGTGTGTGTGTGTGTGTGTGTGTGTGTGTGTGTGTGTGTGTGTGTGTGTGTGTGTGTTGAAAGCTTCTTTGTTATTTTTAAACCTAGACTGTAGTTAATGTATATGTCACCAGGCAGGAGCTCAATTATTGCCTTATTGCATTATATGCATTTATTGCATCTATATTTCTTCTCTAATAAAATTACCACTGGGTCTATACACCAAGCAATTGTGTATGAGCAATGTGGAGAAGCCACCAGGGGAATCCAATGCTGTTGAATAAATATTTGAGCACCATTATACTGTGATAATAAGCAATTGGACACATGCACATTAATTGAAGACTTCAGTCTTCATTTTGGAAACCTTTTAAGAAACTATTTATCTTACACCTGGTTTTGTTGAAGCACTGTTGGTAGAGTAGAGTAAAAAACATGTTTAATGAAAAAAAGAAAGTTGGATTTCTTTTATCTGTGTATATATTATCCATAGTGTATTCATATGGTCTCAACATACAGCCCATAGTTAATGTTGGAATGTGCAGTTGGGAGTCTCAAAACACAGTAATAAAACTTCACTGAACTCCTTTAACCACTATGTACCAGCTCTCTGAATCTATCTGAATCGATTTTAGAGTTTTTTTTTACTTGTTTTAATGGTTCAGCTTATTACAGTAGATTACAGACTGCGCGACAGAATGCGTGCAGAGTTGTTCTTTCATATCCACAGGTGCCAAGCTTCACCATCTTGCTCAAGTTGAAAAGAAGAAAAGTGGAACAATTAATTTTTCTTTTCAAACACTCTGGCTGTGGAACATGCACACACATAGGATAGTTGGTACACTTACTCCCCTGCTAACAACATACTGCTTCATTCAAACTCAGTAATGCATGCTTTTAGGCCTTAATGTATTTTTTTTTTTACATTTTAGTGTCTTTGATCCACTAGAGGTATACAAATAAAGGTCTTTATTTTGAAAGCTTGTATAGTCTGAACTTTTACTTTTTTTTTTTTCAGTAAAGCATAATTGCTTATGCAACTGAAGGCAAAGAGGCTATGGCACACTGAAATTGTCCGTGTCTTTGCATGTGTGCATGTGAGAAGGAGAAAGAGAAACAATGAGAATGCCCCGATACTCTTGCTTTATGAAAAGAGTGGGCAAGTCATGAGGATGAAATATGCCCCTTTTGAGGTATTTTTGCGAAACTAGTACTTTTGGGATTTATCATTAAAAATCATCATCAATCTGTGTAAATTCTGAAAGGACAAATAACAGGAAATGCAAAAGTTTTGAATTATAAGCCTTACCCTGAGGGAGACAGAGAAAAATATTGCTGTTTTGAGCAGAGAAATAATTTCAAGATTGGATGTTTTGAACATTCTGTCAATGCATTTGTATTGCTCAGGGAAGGGCCAGATGTTTTAAGACAGAAAATAGCAATATTTGTAGTTTGGACTGATTCCACATTTTCACCCCTGATAACCACAGAAAAGCCATGAATATACATAATATGTATATTATACACTCTCTGTTCTTAGTAGTCCGACGAATATATAAAAAGTGACATGTCATTTGTGTTTGTGTTTGTGTGTGTGTGTGTGTGTGTGTGTGTGTGTGTGTGTGTGTGTGTGTGTGTGTGTGTGTGTGTGTGTTGGAGTGGCCATATTGCTTTGTCATTCTTTATGTGCTGTTTTGTACGTGCATATTTAGAATTGTACAATATTATTCCTTTTTTCAGCATTGTGTGGCTGAATTGGACTGAATGCATGTCTTGTGGATGTACAGTGTCGATGTGATTTTTCTTTTCCTTTTGGTCTATAAATTAGGCTACAAGCGGTCTGAGCTCGATCTGCCGCACCTGTGGGGAAAGGCCTCCAGGAGCAAGTCATCAGCCTCCTGAGGTCGAAGGTCAACGCACTGTCAAGAGGAAGTCGTTTCTTCTCTGGAGAGCTACTCACTTATCTTCTCATCTAATGTGACAGCCATCTGTCAATCACGGACCCTTTAAACACTTGTTCTGCCCTAATGCCGCTTTGTCTGAGGCAACATGACAGCACTTCATGCTGGGGTTGAGTCAATCACTAGACCCAGTCGAGCAGCCCAGCCGCCCTGGCCCCTCAGGTACCGCACAATGAACTCATTCAGCCCATATTTCGCCAGGATTAAAGGCTGCAAACACATCCACAGCTCAGGGATTGTCGGTTTTTACCTGATTTTCACCACAGAAGATGATCAATATCATCAGATGTATGCTAAGAAATGTATGTGAGAATCTAATGTGGAATCCGAGTATTTGTAAACGCATATGAGGGAAAGAAATATTGAGCTGTTTTAGGTACTGAGAATTAAAATAAATAAATAAATAAAGACATAAATAAAACGGAAAGCCTCAATTTGCAAACACCACAGAACAAAAAAATTGAACCTGAGAACTCGCGTACATCTGATCTGATTTCACGCATGTAACAATGTCTAGTGTTGTTCTTCATCGCAGTTGTTCGTATAGATTTTAGTGTTGTTATTGTAGCTAGAATATATCTATAAAATAATTATGTGTGTTTTTATATAGATTTATGTACAATTTGTACAATGATTTTACTCCAAATTTTGTTCATGTTGCCTTCAGTCATTCATATCACTGTGAACTTACTGTCAATTAATTATGATTATAACAACTCACATGAGTTGACATTGCATTAAAGATTGCTGGGTACCTGGGCAGCACTGCAGGTAGGGTGTGTGTATGTTTGAATGTGTGTGTGGTATGTTGTGTGTGTGTGTGTGTGTGTGTGTGTGTGTGTGTGTGTGTGTGTGTGTGGGTGTGTGTGAGAGAGAGAGAGAGAGAGAGAGTGTGTGTGTGTGTGTGTGTGTGTGTGTGTGTGTGTGTGTGTGGAGGAAGGTAGCGCGGTGGCGGGGGGTCTTCGTCTGCTTGTTGCTCCAGCAGGTAATGAGGGGAACTCCATGGGAAGACTGGGCGGTCTCAGCAGGGAATACAAATCAGACCTCTGTGGGGCTGTGTGCGGCCTCCTGAGGAGAGGGGTGCATGGGAAACAGTTTTTCCCAACAAGGCTCATTGAACATAGGAGGTGTGCGTGTGTGTGTGTGTGTGTATGTGTGTATGTGTGTGTGTGTGTGTGTGTGTGTGTGTGTGCGTTGTCAGGTGGGTGGGTGGGTAGGTAGGTAGGTGAGCACCCAAGTATGAGGTTTGCAGGTAAACTCAATTCTGAGACTGAAGAGAGATTAGCAGCTGCTGTGACCTCAAAGCCAACCTGCCCATCACCCACTCAGCCCCAACACACACACACACACACACACACACACACACACACACACACACACACACACACACACACACACACACACACACACACACACACACACATCCCTGCCCTCTATATTTTCTCAAGAGTCAGGTATCACCTACACAATACGTGGTGTTTGGAAACAAACATGAGTCCCCAACCTGAGAGAGCCCGCCTTAGAATAAGGGTCTTCTCTGTTTGTGTGTGAGATTTATGTATGTACACACACACACACACAGACACACGGATGCATACTATGTACACACACAAAATGTCAGATTATTTCTTTTCTCATTATTTCTCTTTATTTCCGTGATAAAAGTAACGACCGTTAAATATCAAGGAAAATAATGACTACCATTAAGTATCAAGTGTAGCAAAGTTGGATAAATTTATCCTGCAGCTCAAAAAACTACTTCAGATTCCTGCTCTCATTTGTATGCAGCAGGGAATGATTAAAATGGGGGAACAAGATGATTATTGATGCCACCCTTCTGCACGAGACAGCTGGGAGGTGATGTGTGCAGATGTGGTGATCAAGGACTTTAGATCAATCCGTCAAACCTGCAAAAAATAAAAAATAAAAAAACCCTGCAAACACATACTTAATTAACACATATTACAGATGCATCACAGAGCTAATGTCTTACGTAGACAAAAAACTGCATAGTTTGCACTGAAAAACCGTAACAAGCTTGCTAACTATTGTGTATGTCCTCGCCATATTCTGCAATATTATCCTAAACAAGATATTTTCACATCTTAGATGGTTTCTGCCCTTGTGCACAAAACTACATAATGAACATCCTAGGGTAGCTCTTATGAATAATCTTTTTTTTCTGTCCATCAGCAGGCCATATGAATATGAAAACAATGTGAAGATGTTATAAAAACTAGCTTAATGCATGTAGCTTTGGACTTGAAAGTGTAGAGGGGTCCCTTGTGTATTTTCAGATTTATTTGTATTATATTATATTATATTATATTATATTATATTATATTATATGTACTAGGTTGTCAATCCTAGATACCTGTTTCTGAAACGCTTCTCTCATTATCAGTTATGAGACATCACTTAGCAATAATGGAGAGACTTTATTGGATATTTATGTACTGATTAACATAACATTTATGAGCATTCCCACTCACAAATTAAAAACAATTATCGTGCTTTCGGGATTCATTCCTTTCAATTATATTTGTTTGATTGAATAAGTAGTTTTATTTCCTGAAGTTTGAAAAAGAGAACAAGACATTTGGAATAAGTGCATGTTTATGTACCGTATCCGTGGTGGTATACTGCAGTAGACTAGTTACTTGAATGTCATGGTGTTGTTTTTCAATTATGGGAGAGAATGGGAGTTGTAGTTAAAGGATGGGGCACTCACCTGAGCAGAGGTGGGAAAGTGTCTAATTTGGCAAATGTGGTTTGGCCTCCGACTCTTCTCACCAATATCAGTAGCTGGAAAATTGCAGCTCAGGGGAGAGAATGTGGGAAGAAAGGCAAACACCGCCTTGCTACTCCCCTTTTCCCAATGATCCCGAAAAACCACACACACACACCTTCACACACAGAGAGAGAGAGAGAGAGAGAGAGAGAGAGAGAGAGAGAGAGAGAGAGAGAGAGAGAGAGAGGGTGGGGGCTGGTGCTGTGGTGAAAAGTAAGAGAGTAGTGGAGCAGTGGACCCCTCACCTGAGACAGGCCTCAAACAAGCCATCCATGACGGAGGTACGCTGACAGATTGGTAATGAGCCCCCTCCCTCCCTCCACACCCACACCCCTTTGCCCCCCTCATGGCCAAGCTAAAGGCACAGTGGTCGCCCCCTCCCCAAACTCCACCCCAGCCACCCTGAGCCCCTGGGGGAGATGTGGTGGAGGATAATGAGTGGGCGGGGACTCAGGATGAGCCTGTGATTCATGCGGACCATCCGTCCGGATTGCCTTTCTCACCGTGTGTACAATGTGCTCCTGGATTCCCAGGGTCCAAGAACAACAGGGACAGATTGGGCGAACAGAACACCCCCCCCCCCCTCCCTAACCCCCCCAACACTCACACACACATACAAACACACACTCATAAACACCACCTCACAAAAAAGACAGCACCTACTGTGCACCTGCAACTACCTGGTCAGAGTTAAAGCCAGCCGTCTTTCTCACCCTTACACAAAATATACATGCTCGGTTTGTGGTCACTGTGAGGTCATCGTGTATGCTTGTGTGCTTCCACCCAACAAAGACCACGTGGACAAACTAGCCACATCTAGAAAAATGGAGACACTGAAGATTGTGAAAGCTACTATGGCATGTAAAGCAGAGCAATATTTTACTTCATTATGAGCACGCACAACTGCCTACAAACCCATACGTAACTGTATAAGAACACACACGATATGGGGGCACTACAGGAGGATAGGTAACCGCATGAAGACAGATTCTCGGGTGTCTCTTGACTGGTCTGATGACACCTTTACTCTAATGGAGTGAAGGGGGTGGAGGAATGTGCAGAATTCAAAATAAACCCAGCTAACATGTCACTTTTAGCAGCACGCATCCCTCTCTCTCCAACCCACCCCACCCTATCGCCATTCCAGTGAAACAGGATCCACTTCAGAAACACACCACACCACTGTTTATTTTTGAAAAGGTGTTAAAAGGGACGATTTGGTGTTTTATATTTATTTTGTGTTTGCGCTTTTCATCCATGTTAAAAAAAAAAAAAAAAAAAGTCCTAACTATGTTTCGTCGACTCGACTGAGGAGGCAAGTGCAGCACTCTTGGGTGTCTGTGAACAAGGATCAAGTGAGATGGAATTAAGGGGTCATGGGTAGCTGACTGTTATTATAGCAATTCCAAAGTTATACAGCACAGGTATGTCAGTTAAACAAACTAATACCCTATGTGCATTGTGTGGTAACTCAAGTTTCAAAGTATTTTTTTTTTCTCAGAGCAGTTTTATTTTATTTTCAATTCAGTGTATTTTCACACAAGAAATGAGGCCATTGTAATAATCATATAGTCATGTATCAAATGTTGTCTCTGTGGGTATAAAATGCTATTCATTACAGTTATGTTCTAATTCGGTCCTAAATTCTGTTAATTATGTGAGTAGTAAAAAGTACTAAACGCACACTGTGGTTCCATGTAAAATAAGAGAAGGATATGGATGGAATTGCTTAAAGGTTCATGTGCACTAAAATAAATGTGTCTGTTTTGGTGTATGGTATTCATAGTTCACAGTATCACAGCTGTACGCATACATTTACATCATTTCAGAATGGCTATGCAAATACATTTCATTTATGTGCAGTTTGTACAATACACCTTGTGTACATCTATTCACACTTATCTCCATAACTAACCATAAAGGACGATCATAACACTGAAGGTTCATAACAATATTAATTAGGAGTGAGACACAGCTTCAGCCTGGATACTCCAGACATGATTGGAACTCTCTCTCTCTCCTCTCTCTCTCTCTCTCTCTCTCTCTCTCTGTCTGTCTTTCCATACCCTCGACTCTCATCTCCTCCCGGGGCTAATCACTGACCAGCTTTGTACGAGCACTCCATTGATTACATTTGATTGGCCCTCGCGTGCCACGGCCGGGCACACAAAAGGCCTGGCGATATATTATGGTGCACTGACAGGCACCCGTAATCATTTCATAAGCAGACATGCATATTCATGTTGAGCACCCCCACCCCCCCCCCCCCCACACACACACACACTACAAACTATCTCAACCCAAAGTCGGGTTTCTTCTCCTTCTCTCTTTCTTTCTTTCTTTCTTTCTTTCTTTCTTTCCTTCTTTATCTGAGAGGCTCTCTTTCAAATCTTGTGCATGGCCATGACATGTGCTACCTTCTTCAGTGAGATATTCTGATGACTGAGAACTATAGACTTGTGCACAGAGAGGGAAGGTTCTTTAATGGATTTTGTATTAAGTTTTTTTCCAAACACGGTGAGCCCTCACCATCCATGCTGTTGATTTTGCATTAGAGCCCTAACTGATGAGTTCAATTTACCCCTGTGTTTTTTTGTAATCACCTATTATTGTGAGTCTACCATCAGAGTGAGGTGAAATAATTAGGTTAGGTGATAAGATGACAGTTTCCTGATTGAAATATTATTTTTGGTAACAGTTATTAAATAACGCTTTATTTAAAAAACTATCTCTTGATGCACCTCTTTGGCATTGAACACCGCTTGACAACTATACACTTATATGGACAACTATATAAATGTACTTCCATCGTATTCCAGATAATTTCACCTTTCACGTGTGGAAATTAACAATATTTTCTAAAACCTGGCACAATGCATCTGTCCTAGTTTTATACAAGATTAAAGTTTATTTGTACACTGTCCCTGCTGAAAAAAAGATTACAAGTACAATTACAAATGATACCTCAGCCCTAGGCTACCTGTCTATACCTCATTCTAATTGATCCTCATGGTCAACCACAGACCTTGTGAGGACATTTGCGATGGCCCCACAAAACCATAGATCACGGATTAGGTGGCACAATTCTTTCCACTTCCTCGGGCTCTGTCCTTCCGTGTCTGCATCCTTACAGGGCCGTCTCCTTGCCCGAGTTTATTTATGCTCCCTGGCAGCTGACCTGTCCTTTCGGATTCCTCTCGCTGACCCCAGATCAGCGCTGCTGAGGCGTGCGGTAAACAGCCAGCGGTCCCTCAACACTGCCAATCAGAATATTTGTAAACACTCTGACATCCAGATGACAAGGCAAGGGAAACAGAGGCCAGATGTTGGTGGCACTGTCTGCTCAGATAAATCACACAGGAAGGCCACGGTATTGATACGCTGAGAACGAATGAGAGAGAAAGAGAGAAAGACAGAGGAAAAGAGGGAGAGACAGACAGAGAGAGAGAGAGAGAGAGAGAGAGAGGAGTATATTCCTGTGATGTCAGGAATCCTTCTGTTCGTGGATGGTGATGGTGGGTGAATTCTAACACATTCGGTCTCCTCTGAAGTGATGACATTTCACTGGTTTATCTTTAGTACCCTCATGGCCCATGCTGGCGTGGTGGCATAGGTATGTAATCCTTGTGTTGGAAGCCACAAAGACTGCGTCTGCTGTGTGAGAAGCTCTGTCTCTCATCCTCGTCCCTGTTCACCAGAGGAGCTCTTTACTTCACCTGCTCCTGCACAAAAGCAGTCAGCTTAAGATATCAACATCTTTTTTTCCCCAACAAAAACCAAGTCCCAGGATGTAGTTTCTTTGTGCTTTGCAAGGCTTCGTGTCCCCCTTACTCACACACATTAGGTGCACCCACCATAAACTCAAAATGAGGGCGAAGTTGTCAAAACAAAAGTTTGAAAAGGTGTTTGATTTTGCCGAAACACAGGTAAAGCTTTTCAGCTATTTTGGGGGTGGGTGGACGGGGTGGCTTTTTTCTGTCAGGTCATGAAGGCTCAGCCGGACCATGTGACGGCACTTAGCGCTTGGCTGGGGAGCAGAAACATGTCATGTGACCACCACAGGAGTTTCTGGGGCTCATGGCCCGTTGGACAAACCATTTTGTGATGCCTGGCGGGAGGAAAAATGTGTTGCGGGGTAAAGAAACAACATTTTTGTTTGCTTTTCCATTTTCAGCCTCCTGTTTTTGAGGGTTGTTGCTTTCAGAGAAGTCTCGTGTGGAGTGATGTTGCTGTACGCCTGGAAATAACGACATCAACGGGGAAAAAAGAACGAATAGATTGTCAATTGGAAATGATAAGCGTTGATGTGTTTGCATGGAGTCAGATAACAAACAAGATGGAGTGCTGGCTTGTTCAGATGCACACAGAGGAGGGGTTGTGTCCACAGTATAGGGCTACTGTCTGAATTCATTAGATGTGTGTATGCGTGTGTGTGTGTGTGTGTGTGTCTGCGTGTGTGTGTGTTTGCACAATGTCTGAAGTGTTGATCTCTTTCACCGCAGGCCTAAATAAAGCATTTCCTCGAGTTTCTCATTCCAAAACGAGCTCCAAATGGCAAATTCAGGCCATATTTATGTAGCCGGTGACAGTATTTACATGATTTCAATCAAGCCGGCGGATCAGCGGGTTGTCGGACAGATTCTGTTGCGCGAGTAAACCCAATCCACCTGATCCGCCCGCCTCGCTGCTGCCCAGACTGGAGTGTGGTCGGGTTTGTTAGTCCTATGAAAAGGGTCTCAAGGTTAAATTTCAGGTGAAGAGAAGTCTTCCAAAGGGTAGTGTCTGTCCCAGGTCGGCCATCACATTACCGTGCCTGGCATGGAAGATGACCCTATCTCTCTCTTTCTCTTTCTCTCTCCATCACACCCTCTCTCTCTGTTTCCCTGCAGAGGTGTGCCAAGCCAAGAGGCCTTTGTCAAAGAGTCTGGGCCCTTTTTAAATTTGCATGTAAAAGTTGAGGAGTTAAGTGAATGAAATGGAGAGGTCAAGTTTCGGGTGCGTGCAACTTTGGGCAACAACACACCATGCCAATGATCTCACACTTCCCATCACTGGCACTGGCAGTGGCAGGGGCAGTGGCAGCAGCATCAGCGGCGGCGGTGCCACTACCTGAGCCAACTGCCAGGGCTGCAACCGTAAGTCTGCATGCCCAGCGCTGCAAGAGGCTGACGCATGAGGGCAAAAATAAAATACTGAAGAGATTAGTCTCACAAAGAGTAAAACAGGATAAAAACAGATTGGTACTCCAACCCAGCTAATGCAAAATGAATGCAAAATATTAATGCATTAAGCAAAAGAGAAGACACAGTTCGCACAACACAAAGCAGCACACCAAGGTAAAAATATAAAACCAGGCAGCACACTCCAACACTTCGACCCAGAGCAAAAAAAAAGCACAGTGCTACTACACAATAAAGTTCAACTTAAAAACACAACATAGGACACACTATATAGCATGGCCGTAGGTTTAGGGTGGGACACTAGGGACTAGTCCTAATCAATATTTTGAGATGACAAAAATGTCCCCACCAATATTTTAGTGAACTCCTTTGTGCTATTCCAACGGCGACAGTAAAAGAAACACTGTCATTTGATTGGCTGAAACTGAAGGGGGTTTATCTGACACGCACAACAGCGTCAAAGCATAGCATAGGCCTACTTCACTTTGTGGTGACACTGGCAGAAAAGTGAGCGAGTGTGTCGGTATAAGTTATCAGGGATGTCTACCAATACATAACCCTAAAAGGCCAGTGTGAAAGATTTGTAATATTCCCTTTGCCCTTCAGCATGCACATTTTGCCCTGTTTGGTGCTTTGTAGATCAGCTATGCCACCAAAGAAGAAAAGGAACATTCAAAGCTTTTTCATTATGCAGAGTCTAATAGGCAAAGTAACATACAAACTGGCAACTGGTGACCAGGCTTTCAAATGCGGATTTTACTGTGGAAAATAGCATTAACTGTTAGGATATTACCCAGGATATTGTCACAGCTAAACCTAGCTTCTGTAATCGTTCAACCAAGGTTAGGAGTCATGAACAAGGGTGTGCTGCAGGACAGTCACATAAAGCACAGAATAGAAGTCACCATGTCACTGACTGTTAATTGGGCTACCAATCTTACACTCGCAATAAACAATGGATCCGAGACATTTTCCTGTTCCTGTATTCTGTTTATGTAGGCTAATGTATTTGTGAATGTAGCCTGCACAATGCAAAGAAATAAAACATAAACTATGGTACATGTCCATACTCATAGAAATGAACATCACGAGACACTTATCTCATCTATGATCTCATCCCAGAAAGATTTTCTTTGACTTTGACTTGTTTATTTGAACATTATTTTTATCTAATGACATAGCAAACATGATGAATTGAATCTACATATCCTTGCACTATGTGAAACTATTTTCCACTAGCCTAAAACCATGAGAATGAATTGCGTTACGTTCCTCTTAAAGTGACAGGCACTCAATTAGACGTACAGACCACAAATGTGATGATATTAAAGAAAAGTTATCATTTAAATATCAATATGATGTATTCAAATTACTAAATATGTTTAGCTATTAGTAATAACAATAAAAAAGTTCATATGAATTTCAAAATATGAAAACTTATGACAAACATCACTTTCTGTGTGTGTGTGGAGGGTCAATCAAATTCTATGATTGCCACTGATGATCACACAATATTCAATATTAGGCTACTGATGGCGTCAAGGTGGTGGGGGCCCCCAAACCAAATATTTTTTTTAAAATCGCAAGAGGACGACAAAAGTATCGAAAAGACGGCCAAAAGTATCGAAATCGAGACTTGCTATTGGTATTGAAACAATAATGTTGATATCGTGACAACAGGAGTTGGGGATGTGTCCCCACCAAAGCTGAGACCAAACCTACAGGTACGCCCTTGCACTATAGAAAAGAGTAACCTACGTCACAGATCAGAGGAAAAATTGGTTTATTGGTGCCCTGAGCTAAGCTAAACTAGCCTACAGTGACAGTCTGAAACCCATTAGGGCACACTTGCACTCAATATTGACACCGTGGACTTTGATATAACAGCGGAGGGTTTAACGACCAGTTTTGCTCTTCAGTTCTCATATCAGAGTGCCCCGGCCTGAATAACACTCCCATATCCGTTTTGAAGAGAGAGCCAGGTACAGCAAAAGATTGTCGAATTTTAATTAACTTTAGCCTATCACCTTTTTTTCCCATGTAGGCCTAGGTTAATAATGTCATTCCCAATTAACTTTGGAATATGAAAAACCAAGTCCAAGTTCATACAGTTTAGGAGTAGCCTAAGTAAGTTAGTCTTTTAACGGACAATTTAAATGACAATTTAGTCCCCCATGATATTCAGTGGGCCTAAATTAATAAAAATGAGTTTAGCCTAGCCTAGGCCTATATGAAATCTCTGAAGGCTTTCCGGTTAATTTTATATATTGATGCTATTATTCTATTTGCCGATTTTGTCTTTCTTTTTGCGTAGCCTATTTATGTTGTAGCCTAGCCTAATAAGCTATCTCTTCTTTTCTACAATGCCAGTCACATATGCTTTCGTAATTTATCTGTGAAGACAGGTAATTTCTCTCTTGAATCATGGAAAAGTCTTGTGCAGTGGGCTACTTTGACATTATAATTTAGTCGACTCTTGTTTGTTACACTCCGCCGGGTGTTTCAGCGCTGAAAAGCCTGAAACCAATGAGCAAGAGGAGACAAGAGGGAGAGACATCTGAGAAAGAGGCGGGGGAAATAAAACAATCAAGGAACTTCATTATGTTCTCTTCCTGTCAAATTGGAGCTATCTGATGGTCTCCCTAATGGACATTACCTATATTTCCCCCAGGTTCTACTAAGCTGATGCTCACATAAAAGTAACTCTCTGTCTAATACTTGGGAACATTGGTTTATCATGAGATGTTTTATTAAAGCTTGACTCTAAATGTCTCCTCAGGCAGGGGGCTTTTATGATTATGGTTTCCAAGGTGACGTTCTGCACGGCTACAGCAAACACCGTGTCAACTGAGAGCAGGAGCTGGCAACAACGTGTGCTAAACCTAGGGAAATTGCATGCCATTACTTTTAATATTTTCTCGTTAAAATAATCTTCTCACTATTATCGGTACTTGGGAAATTCCTAATTTTTCAAATCAACCATTGCACATCGCCTTATGATGGTATTGAGTAGCCTAGGCTATTTTTTTTCTTATCAGTTTATCAGGCGTCGAATGTCGAATCCAAAAGGTGTTTGCCATATGCTCAACCATCCGCTGTGGCCTACATAAATAGCGTAGGCCTATTGGATAATTTAGAAATCAATACTTAGACGATACCTGCTAAATCAGTAGCCTATGTTAGGGGGAGCCTGTTTTTGTTTATTTTTAAACACCACCAAAAAAAAAAAAAAAAACACCCTTTTTTGTTGTAGTTGCAGTAGAGTTTAATTTAATATGCCAAGTCGACAGGATTATAGATTTTTTTTATAGATTTTTTCTGACACAAAATGTTAAATATCACCACTTTATCACTTTAATTACATGCACATAGGCTAGCACACATTCCGTGTTCTGAGAAAGACTGCCCATGTGTCTCTGGTCTCTTACTCAGGGTGTCTGAACACTTGACAGAAACCCTGCTTGGTTACGCACTGACTGCATGGTGTTAAGCCATTCTGTGAGCAAGGCCATGTGCGGTGTTACTCTGTAAAACAAACACTTTTCATCAACACTGCATGTCTGTTTGCAAGCACCATTGGAGGAAAATAGGGAAGAACACATTTCCAATGATATTTAGTAAGGTGTCAGTAGTTATGTATTTTGATGGTCAAGTTTTAAGAGTGGGAAGTAGTCCATATGGCTCACACCAACAAGCATACAACACAGTCTGACGAGAGATGGAAGTCAGACAGTTACATTCCTCCTGCTGTCTGCCTATATGGTCACAAATACTGCACAAGCCAGACTGTATAATACATCTTTCAATAAAGGAATTTGGATTATGTTGTTAGACCAACATGCAAACTGGTGTGGGGGAAAGTATAAAATGATCAAATAATCTGGTGACCAATAATTTCTTTAGAATTAGAAAATCTATTACTTTGACTTAGTACTCTCTTGGTCACATTGGAGAGGAAGATGATAAAGATGACGACGAAGAAGAAGAAGAATCCCTCTGGGTTTGGATGGTGGTGGAGCTAGGATGGTGCAAGGATGCATATGTGGGTGCAGTGGGTGCATTCGTTGGAGGGTATGGGATCAGTGCTGGTGTTTTCCCAGTGACATTTAAGCCTTGCCCTCTTGGAAAAAAATCTAAATGTTCACATTTGTAACATAAGTTATTTTCCACCACAACCGTTCTGAAACTCACATACAACATTTCAACCTGGAGCAACTGTTATTGTCCTTGGTCCCTGGAGAATGAACTGTGGGAGGGGAACACACTTGAAAAGAGCATGCACTTGTAACAAGCTCACTGACACTGTGGCCTGATCTCCTTCCACCTTAGTGCCTTGTGACTGGTCAGATCCAATGGCTATAGGACAGAGGGCTGCAGAACATTTGAACAGGAAGGGACATGTAGATTCCCAAAATAACTAAATCAAAAAAGTCAAATCTATAGTAGCAGCTCTTCATTCACTCCCTAGCATCTTTAGTTTCAACTGAAATGTATGGATATGCTTCACATTAAATACACTTTATGCATATATTGTTGAATGTTTGAGCTGGAGCACTATTGCATATTAAACATGTAGAATAAGAGTGGGCCTCTGATTCAGTTTCTGGGGTTACTTGGCCTAAATCTGGGACCACAGGGCAGTAAAGGGGAATAGCGCCCAGATAGAAACCATCCTCTACTGTGTGTGAAGAAGGCGTCCATGTCTTTTGTTGCCCGGTTTGTAATCCCTGTAATCCCTCTGCAGCGCTTTCAAACACTACACGCTATAGGGGTAAACTCCCCGCACCCATCGCCAGTGCTGCAGCCAACAGCGTTTATCGTTGCACTGCTCCGCATTGGGCGAAGAAGGGTGGTGTGGAAATAACGCGCACTTCCGCTGGCGGCGGTCCTTGAGTTTGAGGAAGAGCGCATTTCGGTCTGTGCCAGAGCTGTCATCTTGGGAACCGAATGCGTGTTCACTTACTCGCTGGCTGGCTGGAGCGGAGGAATGTGCTGACCCAGAATAACTTCATTTAGCAACACTTACGAGTGTCGCGGGATAATAAGAACAAGTCCCCTACTTCCCTGCTTTAGCCAGACTATAGCTGCTGCCTTGAGCCTCGTAGGCTACACTGGTGGTGATGGCCAAACAGCGACAACTGTAATGGGACTCTAAAAACATGTCCAGAGTAGGCTAAGGATGTAAACAATGTGAGTGGTCCAATGACAAAGTCACCGCTTAAGAAATGACATGGTGAGTGAAGTATAACATCACAACAGAGCACTGATACATACCATAAATGTACATGTTAAGTTTACTCTCATAGGTCTAAAAGTATCCCATGTTGCGCTCTGGGCATTAGCTGGTGTGTTTCTCCACCTCCCC
The DNA here is from genome assembly GCF_018492685.1 of Alosa sapidissima. Lineage (NCBI taxonomy): Eukaryota > Metazoa > Chordata > Actinopteri > Clupeiformes > Clupeidae > Alosa > Alosa sapidissima. The sequence continues at coordinate 15,753,145 of NC_055975.1, forward strand.
TCCCCCAGCGTTACCCCCTGTCCCAGGACCCTCGTTCAGAGTCCTTTCCTGACATTCCCTTGATCCTGTACTTGAAATGTTGCACAGTAATTGATGTTGATCCTAGCATGTGTGCAGACTGCACTACAAATTAGGATGGAAAAGGTTATCATAATATTTAGCCAGCCCATTTTGTTCACTAGAGCAACTCCCCGTGGGATACGAGAAGGAAAAGCATCTCTATATGATATTTTTTCCAAGTTTTGCGTTTGGGCTCTGGGGACTTTCATTCATTGCCGGGCCGCAACCATCCGGCAATTGAGAGAGGGAGAGAGGAGTATCGCACAGAGGACCGGAGGCGGCATTGCGAGGACCGGTCTAGGGGCTTTGTAGAGGGTGTGAAGCTGAGAGCAGGGATCAAGCGCGCACAAAAAATACCTCTAATGATCACGCTTCCCTCTCCTTCGTCTCTGGCTTTCGCCCCACATGTCTTTGTCAGTGGCGTTCACTGGATCTTTCTTCGACTTTCAGACAAAGGCAGTAGGCAGGCCTAAAAAATAGGCAATGACTTTTTTGACCGTGCAACGTTGTGGTCTGCGAAAGATTTACTTATGTTTACAACGGACGGATTTAGATTACATCCACGCGTTGACAGTATAATTAATATTAGGCTACAGTGAATATTTATCTATTAATATTAACTAGTCCATGATTATTCGGTTCCGTTTAGAAGTTAAAGATACTATAGGCCTACTTCAGTTTCGCTTAAATTGCTAGACTATAGCGTAGCCTACAATTTTATCGTTAATCTGAATCGCAGCATTTGAGTTTACAGAATTAAATTCTTTCAAATACTCGTTAAGGCCTGAGCGACCCCTAGCGCTATATTTATACTGAAGGTGTAATCTGGAGGCTACTGTTTTATTACTTGAGCTATATATAATAGTATGTGTGTTTTAGGCTTTATGCTTTGTGTTTAGGCGGTGTAAAGAAATAGGGTATAAAGCATATTAGGACTGGCAACAAAGCACACCGAGATGGATAAGCAGGCTGCTTGGCCATATACTCGCTAATAGAGGCTTTTATGGAAAGATATTGGGCTATTCCTCATTTAATATTTCATCGTTTCATTGCAGAAGGCTGCAGACCAATTTACTGAAATTGACTTCGTTATTGTTTGTTAATAGAACATAGCTGGCCTAGCCTATCTAAAATTACCACCAGGCATGGCCTATACATGACTATTATAAACTGTAGTCTTTGAACATTCGGGTGCATTTAAGATTTGGAAACTTCATAGGTCTATATTATATATATTATCCAAAAAATCTGCCGAACTGAAACTTTTATATTTCACTTTGAAAGCAACGGCGTAGGCCACCAGAACGAGTAGACATTCGTTGATCAGATAACACAAAGTTGGTGTAAAATAATAGCCCTCATATGACGCTTGAGGCTTTATTCGACATCTGACTTCCTGTCTTCTACCGTCACCCGCTGACCGCTGATGTTTGCGCTGATGTTTCTTGTAAAATCGACCGAGGGGCAAGGAAAAACTGCAGGTGGACATTCTTCAGACAGCGACCTGTCATCCATTCAACACCACGCGCTTTCGTCGTGGAAATGGATTCGTTCCGTTCAAGTTAAAAGTCCAATTGCACTCCAGCCTGTTAAGGTTCAATGTTACAGTAATAGGCTAGCCTACTTTACTTTGTTGCTATAGGCGTATGAGAACAGAAAACACAGGATTTTTTTTACAAACTGTGTCTAAATATGTAGGCCTATTTTAGGAACCTACACAGAAAGGTTTATTCTTCAGACGAGGTTTTAAAAGGAAGCAGAAATGTTTTCGCCATTTTTAAAACATTGAGATTTTTCATCAACTTTAGGACCATTTTACTGTAATAGTCTGGGTAATTAGAATTCTAGTTTCAGACTATATAAATAAAAGGTTATTGATACAATTTAATCAAGCAGTCGCCGTTTGAGCAATGAACGATGAGGATGAAATATTTGTTTTCTAACTGTTGTCTAATAGAAATACTAAATAATTTAGATGTGGGAAGCAATTACATTTGTTTTCCTTACAGTAAAATCATCTGTGCCGACAACAAGATGAATAAACGAGTTACTAAGGCAACAGTACTCTAACCTGTCTCGCAATATGTCAACGTGCAGCATATGGTGTATCTTTGAAAAAGCTGTGATGTGTCATTTGCATAGCCTACAGACTATTCCATTAAACCCAATATTAAAAAACTTGTCAGTTACACCATGATATGCGCATAAGAAATGAGACGATTTTAATTGCGTAATTCCTCCTTTGATCTAGCAACATTCCCAATGTGTAGCCTAGCTGGTGCATAGTTTGGCAGTGATGGGGAAACAATTTTGTCTGAATGTATCCTGTAGACCCAATGCATGTTAAACACAATATTTTGCATTATTTCTATCCTTGTCCAATAATATTTTCCTTCTCGTTTAATCTGCCGCCAGCAACTCTCAGACTAACGTAGAAGTATTGTAGCCTAACCGGCAACCCATTGTCCTATATAGCCTATAGACTGCACATTTCGTTTTGGCTTAATTGTTTAATAACAATTATCTCCCCTTTTGGAGACTATTATAATGGGACCATATTCTCCACATTGTTACCTGATTTCATGCATAAAACTGTTTTGATTGTAGGCTATATCCATAAACCTGAAATAGCCTAAACTTAAAAATAATCCACCTTGGCCTATTTTTCCGTATCCTATACATGAAAGGATTATCAATAGACACTATTTTATACATATAGGTTATAATAACAGTATTTTTTTATGATTGTACAAATAGTCCGAGTGGGCTATTTGTACTAGGCCTATTTGCTATAGCCGAGAAGGCTATTCCCAAAATTATCATTGATGACGGAAAGCATTTTCCATTATTACAGGTAGCCTACGCGTTTTTAGAAGCTTTCAGATTTTTTTTCTTGTGGATGGACGTTAAGATGTTGAGATATATATTAATCAAAGCATGGTTAAACAAAACGCATTTTCAAAGCATTGTTGGATTTTTCTTTAACCTAATTAGATTCTATCCTAAAAATATAAAAACAAGTTTTCACATTAAGCATATTGCTATTTAGCCCCAAAACTGGCATCTTTCCGGGCATTGCGTTCTCTAAAATATCTTTTGATTAGTCATGTAACATGGTGTTATTTAGGTGTTTTATTTTTTAAGGGAAAACGTAGCCTGTAAAGCGCAAATCTCCGTCTGTCTTTCTTCCCCTCCTCTCTTTCTCTCCAGTGATGTGGAACAGGAGTTTCTTTGGAAGAGCAAAGGTGTGAAAACTTGTTTTTTGTTTTGACAGGTGTGTTACGGGACAAAGCGCTTTATGGAATAACCAACTTCAAGGAAAAAACAATTTCCACATAAACAAAACACAATCAACTGCTTCATTGTCCTGAACTTACTTAAGACTGAGGTAATTGTAGACTTTTAGGTTGATGTACTAGCCTAGTAGTAGGCCTACGTTATATAGAAATGAGGTTAAGTTAAATAAATCTTATGGTCTAATTTATTTTGTGAACACCTTGATTTTCAGTGAGAATTTGCCGATATCCTAACACTAATGCCTATGGGAAAGACCTGATTTGAAAATCTGAAGAGTTAAACAAAGTGCACCAATGTGTAGGCGTATTCAGCTTACATGTATATCACTGTGACCTTATAAAACATAATGACATAGTCTACAAATGATTAGGCCGATATAAACTAAAATGTTTCACTTCTGCTCAATAATAATGCGCAAGAATCCCATGAAGTGGGGACTACACGTGGGCAGATATAGAAACGTTTTGGCAACAGCGCCATCTCCCGGTAAACAGTCAGCCATCGCTTTGGACCATGCCTGTTTGTGGCGTGAAATGACTGATGCGGTTTAACTTCGATAGGTCGATAGACTTCAAAAGATATTTCATTAATCTGTCTTTAATCTATAGTGTATAACTGTAGGCTACTGTAGTTTTAGCCTAACTGCTGACATGTAATATTATATGTTATGCATTGCAACCTAAGTTGTTTCATGAAAACAAAGAGAGGATAGGCCTATTCTCCACATTATTATGCCTATATCCAATATATTAATGTCCAAGTACTGATGCAGAACAGCATATTCTAAGCATACTTTGGCCTTTACCATTGCTACTATTTGATAGCCTACAACTCACCAGGGAATGGGGAGTTTGGTGTATTTGGTAGATAAAGATTATTGGCTATCTGCATTCAAAGATGTGGTGTTATGGCACAGGGGAAAGAATGAAGGGGAAGCCGTTTATTTTTAAAATATTTTTTTATTCCAATGTTTTCTTTCTTAAAGCAAGAGAAGCATCTCATAGGGCAGTAGTGTTTTTCCTGATGCATTTGTTAGGCTTACATACATACAGACACCAAATAGGCACACCAACACACACACAACACACACACACACACACACACACACACACACACACACACACACACACACACACACACGTAATGCACTACGAGAAGCAACAAGGGCTGTCAGCAACACTGATTTCATCTTATCCTTTTGTCACATCCTAACACTGCCACAACGACCACTACAGGCCCTCTGTTCACACCACACAATGGCAAATTCCAAAATAAAGCCTGATGTTGGGCACAGTCATTTAAGTCAGTAGAGGCCTGAGAGAAGCGTTGTCATAATTCTGTCGTAATTAAATTCGGCAAGCACAACAGAGACCACAGCTTTCGCACTGTTGCCATTTAAAACAAGTAGACTCATGTTAATCTATCCACCTCTGTTTAGGGAAAAGTTCACTGAGAGAGAAAAAATAACAAGGAGCCAAAATGTCAATAAATAGGCAAATTAAAAACTCAAACAGGGAACAAAAACATTATGTGTCACTGAGTTGTTTGTTTGTTAAAGGCCGATAAGAATCTTAGATTTGTGATGACCTGTCGATGGGAAGGAGAGATAGAAGGATACAGAGGAGAAGTGGAGGGATTGAGGAAGAGAGAAAGAGAGACAGAGAGAGAGAGAGGAGGGGATCACACAAGAAATAATAAGGAGACTAAATAGGTAGACGTAGAGGTCAGTTAAGCAAGTGGACAGACAAGAGCGGAGGCTTGGGGATGCTAAAATGAGGGGTATGTAAAGAGTGGAAAGACAGAGAGCGGGAGAGTCAGAGAGAGAGATAGAGAGAGAAAGAAAGAGAGAGAGAGAGAGTGATGGAGAGGGAGATGAGCGCAGCGATCTGGAGAGGGCACTGGCAGGTCACAGCACGCTAACCCTCTCACTGAGCGTGTCCAGTTCAAGCTCCTCCTCTGGCTCCACCCCCTCGCTCAGGTTACCATGGGGATTGAGGAGGTGGGTCGGGTACTGGAGGCCATTCTGCTGAGCGTAGTGCTCCCAGCGATGGTCATCGCTCTCATGTGTGATGTAGCGCTCGTTCATCCGGTACTCCAGACCCCGCAGGTCCAACCACATTTGATAGTCCTAACAATCACATGCAAACAAATCATTCATCCATATGAACCACTAAATCTCAGATATTGTTATAAGGTGTCATATGCATTACATGTCAGATCATTCAGGCCTATATAACTATGCAAGCAGGTATCAGGAAACATATGTATATCTTTTGCAGTGCATTGTAGATAGTAAATAATAGTTAGTAACCATTATTGTTTCATTAACACTTACTGCCTTAGCATGGTTAGCATTCGTGTCAGCTGTTTGGCAAAGTCCAAAGCTAGCAGCACTGGGATCAGTATTACCATTACCATTTCTGTTAGCGTCGTTAGCATCGGTGCTCATGATTCACTATGACTCACCTGGAGCCAAGGGTGGCTGAGGGACTTGTCCACGCTGTAGCGCTTCCTCATCTTGACTTGCAGTAAGTTATTAATGAGGTCAATTGCTGGAACAACAAAGCAGGCAGTCAGAGGCCCGGCTGGGCAGAGGGGGAGAAGAGAGGGCTGGCTTGGGAGCTTTTTCAGCGCTGGACAGGACAGGGGATAATGAGCAAAGCTAACATCATCTTAGCATTATTTCTGGGGTCACACACCTCTGAGTCGCTGACCTTGAGACCCAGTGGATCGTTTGGCATTACACACATGATTGGGCCGCAACAAAAATGGCGCACACACTCACATTACATAGACACACGCACACACACACACACACACACACACACACACACACACACACACACACACACACACACTTCCTTCGTTTTCACTCCCACGCTCCTTTTTCTTCTGTTTTCTCTTGCCGGTCTGTCTTCTTTCATGCTGGCCTACGCTTCACTTGCACCTCATTCATTCTATTAGGAGAAATGAATGGAGCACTACTTGTCCACTAAAGTAATTTCCACTCTGTGTCCTGATGAGAATGTTGTTTTTTAAGTTCTGGAAAAGACCAAAATAGCAACTGAACACAGCTCCCCAGATCACCCCCCACTCTTTTTATCTTTTGCTGTTGTGAGCCTCTGTGTTTCTCTTGGATAAATATTTGTGCGATGAGACATGGGAAATTTACACAGCCTAGATAAATACAAACTGCAAGTTGGACTACCACAATGAAAAAAACAGACAGGAATCAGAGACATTTACACACAGAGGACACATAACAAACAAAACACATCATTATAAAAAATGAAACACTTGCTGGAGCAAACTCAAACGGTTTAAAAAAGGGTCAAGCCCTGGCCTCTATCCAAACATTTTGTTACAACAGCAAAACAGGAGCAAGCACAACAGACTATCCTTATAAAAAAATAAAAAAAACCTTGGGGAAGGGGCCCTTGATATTTGATTACACTGCTGTTAGGCTGTGCAGTACGACGGACCAAAATGTCACTTCAGTCCATCCACATGCAAACTACTGTCTTTATTCAGAGGCTCATGTATTGACCGTTTCAAGAGAGGTCCATTATCAGCATCATCATAGTTCCCACAAGGCTTCCGTTTTAACATTCCATATGTTATGTTAATGAAGCAGAAGTAGATTAGGAACAAAATAGAACGTTCACACATTGTTTTTGTTTTTCTTGTTGAAAGGGTCTATGCCTACCTACTTTATCTCACCATTGTCCCTTATTCATGCACTAGGCTAATCATCACCTCTGTGGTTTGTCTTCAGCATACACATTTAGGTTGCTAAAAAAGTTTAATGTTATCTATCAGCCTTTAATTAAGAAGCCAAAATTATACTGGATTTGTCATTATATGTCTATTTTTAAATAACTGACAACACATCATGAGTGTTTTAACACCTTATTTTTATGAAATGTATCATTTTCCAGTTTCTAAATGCTGAATGTAATGTCTGAACATCCTCTGTATATTTATACCCTGTGTTGTTCAGAGCATAAACAGACTCACTACATAGTGCCCTGTATAGTGAATAACCACCATACAGGTATTCACTACTGCTGTGCACTTTGTAGTGAATAAGTGGAGGTCCTTTCCACAGGGACAGCTCTCACTCATACAGGTCATTCTCTGATCTCCAGCACCTTTCCTCTCCATTGTGTTTCCCTAAAGCACTCACCCTCCTGCGAGACCTTCTTCCAGGGGTGGGACGGGTACATGAAGGCAGCGTTCTGGATCTGGTCGTTGATGTCCTCGTCCTCGTTGAAGGGGAAGGTCCCACTGAGGCTGACGTAGATGATGACACCCACAGACCACATGTCCAGCGAGCGGTTGTAGCCCTTGTTGCGCAGGACCTCAGGGGCCAAGTACGCCGGGGTCCCCACCACTGAGCGCCGGAACGACTTCTCACCGATGATGCGGGCGAAACCGAAATCGCACAGCTTCACCTGCGGCGGGAGCAAGGACACAACCCATCACTGTGATAATGGAAAAACACCTGCATTCACTGAACAGATGTTCAAAAAGGCGTTAAATACATTTCCCATTGAATGGTGTATCAGAGATTTGGACATGTATTCTACTTTGTTGATGCTCTACTTGTGTGTCAAGGCTTTTGTGACAATCACCTGCTAAATTATGAAATAAATGGATGAAATCAACTTGATATGTTAATGCTAGCCTTCCATGGAGCAGGTATGGGATTTCATGTAAAATGCATCAGTTGGAACAAAAACACCACTATGCATGCCCTCGTGATGAATTACGAGGCGGCTATTCACATGCAAACAAATGCATATTATCCTCCTTCTTCTCCTCAGCTTCTCCTTGTCTTTATGCAAGTGCTGCACAGACCTAATAAATAGCATCCTGTGTTTCCTCACTTCCCAGACAGTTTAATGATCAGCTGTCAGTGCTGACACTACACCCGGTTACCAGAGAAATTATCACGCAGCTCCATGTGCCTAGTATGTTGCTTCCTGCTGGCTCCCTCTCTCTGCGTAGCCTCCGACATTTCGCTAGAGCCGAATTAAGGATGGCACAACAAAAACTGAGACAGCAAGCCAAGCCAGACAGCCAAGCACAAGGGATTCCCCCCCCCCTTCTTTTTTTTATCACTTTCTTTCTTTCACATCAAAAACAATGGATTGCCGACAGGAGGGATATACTTTCGTTTTCATTTCGGGGAGAAATATTGTGGCAATACAGTAGAGAACAAATGCAAATGATTTTTTCTTTTTTTAAATGCTCGGGGCTGAGATGTTTGTGTCTAAACAGGGGTGATTCATGGCGGAGTTAGCGCGCCTCCAAAAGGGAGCTCACACTGGAGGCTGACGAGCGCGAATGTGAGAATAATTGGCAGTCTTTTGATTTAGCAGAGACCAAGAGAGAGGAAGAGAGGGAGAAAAACACACACACAGGCACAAACAAAAACACAAACAAATAGAACAAAACAAGACACCATCCACTGAAGACCGAGTCCACCCCACTAATCACTGTTATTCTTTAAAGCAAAGAAAGAGAGAGAAATAGAAAGAGAGATAGATAGATAGAGAGAGAGAGAGAGAGAGACTGGCGTGTTTATCTACTTGAAGCTTACTTGTGGGAAGGAGTCAGCGGATGCTAGCAGAACATTCTCAGGCTTGAGGTCACAGTGCACAATGTTCTTGAAATGGAGATGTCGCAGAGCCACCAGAATCTGAAAACCAACACATTTGTACTTACACAATAGAACAAACATCATAATAATATACTGTATATACTATATACTATATATTAATAATATACTGCATATTATATACTGTATACACCTAGCCTGACAGATTACGGAATGTCTTCACCCTACTCCATAGAACAAGCCTACAACCATACTGTATAACATGTATTGCCATAATCATAGACTAAAGAATGACATAAATACATAGGGCATAGGATATGATGTGTAGGATATACAGTATGTCTATCATGCATAGGACCTGAGCCCATGGACCTGGCAATATTTCAGTTTCTCTGGGCATAAAAATGATGATATGCTAAACATGCATGTAACTACTGAGATTAGAATCCATCAGTCTAACAAATAAATAAAGACCTGACTGCTGATGAGACCAGCTGCTCATCTTTCTGCTTCAACTGTGTCAGGCATTGATAGAGCACATGAGTGTCATGCATTGTATGCAGTTGTATTATATGTATTCAGATTTTGTTCATCATTTCCACTGAGTGACATATAGAGGCATGCATCCAAGGTAGAACTACAGTATTTCAGATGCAAATACACATGCCTGTTGAAACTGTCTATCTGCAGCTATCTGCAGCTTTGGCACTGACCTGAGTGACCAGGAACTTGGTGATGCGCTCAGGCAGCTTCCCTTTCTCGCTGGACAGGATCATCTCCAGCATGTCGCCATGGAGCTTCTCCATGACAACAAACACACGCTCGGGTGTCTCGAACATGCACTCCAGGTTGACGACACCAGGGTGATGGAGGTTCTGTAGGGTGAAGCAAAGATAAAAAAAATATATAATAATTCACCCACTTACACCCCCAGGCCGATATATATTACACCCTGTATGCTGTATGTGCTGCCAACCTGTTTGTATACACTGAACAGAAATAATAAGCATCATTTAGTGCATGTTGTATGTGGAATTGTTAATTGCTGACACCATCATCAGTGGTGTAAAAACTCTAAGTGCTGTACACTGAAGTGAATTCATTTGCAACTTCCACTGACACCGAAACTGTTCAAATCACATAGCCGCACATTTCACATTGCTGTGTGACCCATATGTGTATGTTTGTGTGAGTGATGGAGAAGAACAGGTTCTACATTGATTCACCTGTAAGATGGCAACCTCATTGCGTAGCTGGCTCTCCTGCTTGGTAGGGAAGCGCGACTTGTCGATGATCTTAATAGCCACGTCCCGACCCGTCTTCCTGTGTTTCCCTGGGAAGCACAACTCAGTCACCTCCATATGTCTTCAACCCACTCTGCCTCTCAACAGTGACTCTCAAAGGAGCCTCAAATCAAATACCTAAAGTCTTTTACAAATATTCCAAATCAAGAAACGCATTACCTCCATAGACAATTCCAAACTGCCCAGAGCCAAGAACTTCATCAGGAAATATCTGATAAACAGAACTGATGTCCTTGAAGGAGAAAAGAAAACAGAGAATGAGTAGGAGTGCTCCAAAGGATTCGTTCATTGCTTGTAAAGTGATTATCTTGGCTTGGTTTGGTCTTGTTTGGCCTTTTTAAATGTTTTTATTCAGACTATTTTTGTTGTTGTTGTTGTTGTTTTTGTCTTTGTATTTGTTTTGTATTATACTGAGTCTGCAACAATGTACTCACAGAGACACAAACCTGGAGGCTTGAATTTAAACAACAACCTTGTGTGACACTACCGCATCCTGCAGAAACTGTCATGCTAGCCGAGGTAACCATGGCAACCCCATGGCCATGCAGGAAATAGAGAGTAGACTGGATTGGAGGTATTGTACACACATCTGTGTTTGCCTTACTAGGTGGCTGATGGAGGCTTTGTGTGTGTGTGTATCTCTATTTTTCCCCCACGCAGTGTGCTTTGTGAGTATATGCCTGTGTGTGTATTGATGAGTGTTTTGCGTGTATGTGTCGGCGTGTGTATTGGTGAGTGTTTTGTGTGTGTGTCGGTGTGTGTGTGTGTTGTGGTGAGTATTTCTGCCTCAAGCTGGTAAAAAAACACCAAGTGGTTTGCGAGAACAGCATATGCAATTTAGGTAACACTACATCATTAACCTGTGTAGTGAACTTACTGTATACAATGAAAATATCTCACCTGCTTCCATACTCATTTTGTGGTGAGGAACAATGGTTATTGATAAGGATGAACACTCAGTAAACAAACCTACCACATTCTCTTGCACCTGGCAATTGGATACTGAAATGCTGATAGAAACATCTTCTGTGGGAGAGAGAGAGATTTAAAGTGTCGAGAACAAACAGATATTTCATACAACTTTTAATGAATTCTTCTCAGCTGCAGACTTATAAAGCTCCACCCACATTTGGTAATAAAGAGGTATACAAATCTTTTGATGTTTTATCTTCGCTTCACAATGAAAACTATGAAGAAATCCAACCTTGAAGGGAAGCAAATTTATTGTGAAAAAAAAAACATTCTCATAAAGAAATACATATTTTTAACAAAAACACTCTCTTTGCCAATAAAATAGCTCCTAGTCTGCTCTTATAACATCTCATAAAGTTGGAGAATACAAAGCAGGGGATTGAAAACATTCCTCTTTATATAATATCTCCTGATCGCTCACGCCTCTTTATATAATCTCCTGATCGCTCATGGTCCATTGTCCTCTTATAGGTCCTCTCTTGTGCATTCTCCTCTTCAGATCACCTACTGGCTCTCTATAGAGTTCAGATCAGGGAACTGAAATAACCATGGCAGAAATGTTGTGTTCAGTAAACCATTTTGCTTTTTGGAACATTAACCTACTGGACCCACTTTTATAGGGTCTTGGCAGAGGCATCCAGATTTTTATTTAAAATGCCAACAGGTATTTCACAGAGTTCAGGATAGCAGGAATTCCCAGGAGGACGTCCCCAGGCCCTTTAAATTATAAACAGCCCCAGAACATCACAGACCCTCCACCATACTTAGACTTAAAGAAGAATTCCGGTGTGATATTGACCTAAAGTGTATTGAAACATGATACCGAGTGTGAACGTATGTCTCATAGCCTATCTCGGCTTGTCCCCTGCACTCCAAAATCTGGCGCTAGTTAGCCGATGCTACCAACAGCTTTTTCAATAGTGGTGCTTCGGCATCGGGCTAGCCATGCAAATAAATCACTGTTTTACACCCATTTACGAGGCTCAGTGTATCTCCACACTTCATTGGTAGACTTCCGAGGGCCCTGACATTTAAAACGAGACATTGAGAACTTTGAAAAAGCACTGATAGTTTACTTACAAGACAATTTATACAGACAGTATCTTCACGAAGTTTAGCGTTTGCAGCCATCTTGAATTTAGTCACGATAAGTCGAGCGACGAGTAAGAATGAACAGGTATGATAAGGGATCAGATTCCAAAAATAATTCAGTGGAAATGCATGGATTCCAGTTTCTTCCAGTAGCAGCAATATCACACCGGAATTCTCCTTTAAGAATGGGGTTTTTAATCAGTATATTCCTCATGAGTCAAGAGTCTTTCATTGTCATGTGCACAGTTGTACCATATAATGAAATTCTCATTGACAATGAAATTCACATTATCACACTCAAATGAAAATAAATCAATAAATACATAAATAAAATAAATAATTAAATGCAAATCAAAATATCTGTTTATGATTTAGATAGATAGATAGATAGATAGATAGATAGATAGATAGATACTTTATTGATCCCCAAGGGGAAATTCAAGACTTTATGACTGCTTCTGCACAAAGAACGTTGTGCCTATAAGAAGTGTTATGCAAATATTGCACATAGAAATGTATGGGAGTTCACTAGTGATGAATGATTTTTAGAATTAGGGGAAAACTGCAGTGTGCGTTCACAAGCCTGATGACCAGCCTTGTTGTCCTAGAGTTCACACTTCTGTAGCATCTGCCTGATGGCAGAAGTGTGAAGAGGCTGTTGGGGGTGTATGCTGTCCCTGATGATGTTGTGTGGCGTGCCCTTCCGATGACCCTGGTCTGATAAATGGAGTGATGGGAAGCCCACTGAGATGTGCTGTACTGTAGGCCTACTTATCACACATTGTGGGGCCCTCCTTACTTGAGCAGTGCAGATACCATACCACACTGTGATGGAACTGGTATGGACACTCTCTACTGTACCCCTGTAGAAGTTGCTGAAGATTCGGTGATTCGGTGCGTGTTGAGTCCAGGTGCTGATGTAAGTGCCAAGGAATAAGATTTTCACCCTCTCTACCTGCGCCTTAAAGCGTAACTTTCGCCAAAATGCATCCTAGGGTGTTTTTGTGAATGTACCCAAGTAAAATTTTCATTTAAAAGCATAATTACGTCCGAAGCGCCACTTGTCCGTGTTGTCGTTTTTGAGTTTTTGGCCTTTTGAATGGGAATTGTAGGGGCACTTCTATTTTGATACAAGATCGCGTCAAAATCGCTAATCACTAACACTAAGAAGGCTCGACACAACATGAAACCTTGATCGAAGTATCATCAGTGTCTCTACACACGAACTCGAGCATTGAGAACATTTTTGGTGCACACAGAGTTTACTAAAAGAAAGGTTTTGAACAACTCACTTGGTTTTTCTGCTCGCCGCCATCTTGCCAGTCAAGGAGTGAGTTGTCCAAAACCTTTCTTTTTAGTAAACTATGTGTACACGAACATTGTTCTCAATGCTCGAGTTCATGTGTAGAGACACTGATGATACTTCGATACTTCTAAATAATCTGTTACATGGAGGTAACTTCTGATGTTTTGATTGTTGACCCCAAGATGCTTTTATCTGTAGGCCTATCTCTCTGATCCTTAGGAAATATTTTGCTCCATTTGATTGGAACTTTTAATATGGCCATTTTCACTTTAAATATGACCATTTTCAGGCAAGTACCTGGTTGTATGCCCATTTCCTGACTTACCAAGGTAAATGCAATCTCCCCTTATCTGGATTGTGTATTTTCACTCCCATGTTGAAAAACGACTAGTGCATTTCATCTCTGTGACTTGATTTTCACATTTACATTTATGCATTTAGCAGACACGTTTATCTGAAGTGACTAACAAAATGAGGATTAGCATTCAAGCTACTAGCTATTTTTATACCTTCATAAAACAGGTAATCATGGATTGCTGCTTGAGAGTGTATTACTGATTATCCTAAAAACTGATTATACTAAAATAAGTTGGATATAAATTAAAAAAAAAGTTTCAGTTACACTTTGTTGATACAGTAAGATGTTTTAGGGTATCCAATTGTGACTTGTGTGTTTTTGCTATTTATGTCTATGATGATTTTTCCCTCTCAGAATTCATTTACTTCCCTTCATACAATTCCATTAATTTACTTCCTGCGGGGCTGTAGTAAATTGATCAGAGAACACTGAAGATAGAAGCGTGAATTTGAGCTCCGTTCTGCTCCCACAACACTTAACTCTTCACTACAGCCTAGCATAGCAAATAACATCTGGACTTGTTAAGAGACATCCACGCCACCTCTTCATAACCAGCCTGATAAAACCTCAAGGCTTGTTTTAAGATACAGTATAACAAACAGCTCCATGTGAAATAGCAAGAACAACACACAAATTGCTGCTTGACAGGACAGTTCCAATATTTTACTATTTAAGTCTTTTAGACTTGATTCCTCAGAATTTTTCTTTTTCAAAAATAATAATTTACCCCTAGACTGCCCTGAAGAAATATCTGGTTTATTATTTTTTCTTTCCCAAATCAATATACTAAGAAACTTAGTACACACCTAGCAGACACACTGACTTTACCATTACCATTGTGTTCCTGGTACAAGGTAATTTCAATTTGATATGTTCAATGTATTTGATTTCATAATATAGCCTCGTTGCGACAAGCTCTAACACTGCCCCTGAATAGGCCAAATTGAATGGCAGAAAAGCCCTGGTATTAAAGCCCAACTCCCTTTTCTCCCAGAACGGTGTGTGTCTGAATCAGGTATTAGCTCTGATTCAGACCTTTCTGTCTGTCATCAGTCCTCTTTGTCCTGCGTCCATCAAGGTGGTTAAGAAACAGACTGCAATTTACTTCAGCCAGGGTGCACACTGTGTGTGACCTGATGTGTGTGTGGCTTGTTTCAAACAAGGGATAGAATTAGTACACATCTCACCGTAAAAGTTTCACCCCTAGAAATAACGCACACAGTTTCGTATTTATAACGTAACTTATGGAAAACAAAGAATTTTATACTTGAGGATTAGCAAAATTTTGTACCGGTACCTCTAATATCATTCATGTGCATTTCGTTGTCTTTGCACTTGTAGGCCTACTTTGCACAATGACAATAAAGTTTAATCTAATCTAATCTAATCTAATATGACTGAATCATAGCAAATTACTAGTATTGGAGTACAACACTTATTTTCTGTTATATTTTGGACTGAAATAGTCTACTTGGATCAGCAGCTTTAAATTACCAGAAAACATTCTAGTTAAGTTGGCAGTCACATAGTTTGCAGTTCTCATTTCAAGCGTAATTTGGTTCATATTTTTATCAAAACCTTTTGGCCACAGCACTACAGAAGTATACCTCCAAAATGTCGCTGTGCAGCAGTTTAACCACAGCTCATTATCCAACCTGCACAGCTACCAATTACTGCATCATTAAAAAAAACAGGAGGTCAAGGTGTGCAGGTGTGCAAAAAGTGTGGCTTTGGTACGACTGTGACCGTGACTTACTGTGGTGACTGTGGCGGTTGCCATGCGACAGCCCCTTGGCGATGACAGGCATGAGCGCGTGCTGGATGGCCATCTCCCACATGCGTGCCACGTCCTGACCAGTGCCACTGACCAGCATACTGCCGTGGCTCTCGGCCGCCCTGCCACCCTCCGGCCGCATCAGCTGCTCGCCCACAAAGTAGACCAGCGTCGCCGTGGTGATCTCGAAGCAGTGCAGGTTGGCGCCCTCGGGAAGCAGGTCGAAGGTTTTTGCCGGCTCGAGGGACAGCACCTCTGACAGGGGGATTTCCTGCAAAGACAAGAAGTTGAACCAGTCTAACACAGAACTGTGCTTATAAGCATTCACTGTTAATGGAAATGATTGAATGAGCCTTTTGCAATTATGTAAGAACATAATATAATCTGAAAACTGCCTGATTAAAAAAACAGTGCAAATGATCTCAGCTGGTATTCTGTCTATAATGGAGTAAAATGGAAATTTCTAAGTCTCTCCAAACTTTTAACTGGTAGTGTGTATATATATTATGGATATATTGTGGTTTCATCTTCCAGAGAGCAAGGAAGATTTTGCCTACCTTGTAGTATTTGCTTCCCGTTTCATTTTGAAATAAGGTGATACACTTGCTGTCCAGCCTCCAGTAGTGTCTTTTGCGCTGGTGTGAGAAAGAACAAAAGAAAATGTAAAAACATACAGTATTACATAAGATCATGTGCATGTAGGATGACCATCTGCATGTCAACAGTCCTGTTAAGTCTTCCAATAAAAAAACTAGATGTACCGCAGAGCGGTACAAAATATGACCGCCGCCCAGTCCAGCACATTTTTTCCACAAAAATAAATCACGCTGAAAGGCCTATATGATTCTAACTGACTCACTAAATTGCATTATCCACACTCAATTCTCACTGGTATCTGCTAGACAACAAGTACCAAAACATGATTAGTTCATAGATTTCACATGTAAAATTAATTTTATACAACCCCACCTCCATCCTGCCTGTTCATAATTCTGAGAAATTCTTGAATTGTGTGCATGTTTATGTTATGTGTGTGGGTGTGTGTGTGTGTGTGTGTGTGTGTGTGTGTGTGTGTGTGTGCGTGCTTGTGTGTGTGCCTGCGTATGTGCCTGTGCATGCAAGCGTACATATGTCTACTGTGTGAGTATGTGTTATACGTATGATTACTGTGAATGTATGTGTGTGTGTGTGTATCTGTTTGTGCACATGTGTGCACATGAAATGGGTTAACATGACCCCTGGAGGCAAACATACGGAAAAAATGGTCATCCTAGGCCCTACAGTTCTCAAGATATTCACAGAGAACTGTGTCTGCCCTACCCTCCTTTCGGGGGGTCCAGTCCAGCGGGGGGGGCTACAGATCAAAACGAAAAACAACGGTTCCATGCTATCCATGTGGGGTTACACGCCCACCAAGTTTTGTGTACCCCGGTCTTTCAGTGTCCCGGGAATCCTTGTTGGTGTACGTCACTAAATGTACACATAAAGTATTTCATTGTAAGGCCCCCCCATGAACGAAAGTACACAAAACTTGGCATGCATTCAGAGGGTGTCATAATGATCCTACACTTTTAATTTTGTGCAGTTTTGACCTTGTCAGCTAGAGATATTGTGATGAAAACACCAAATTTTTTGCTTTTTAATTTTTAACTAGGTGGCGCTATACATGAAATAAGTGGTAATGGGATGGGTTGACATGCCCCCTCATGACCAACATACATAAAAAAGGTGGACCTCCTAGGCCCTACGGTTCTCGAGATAATCACAGAAAACTGTCTCCGGCCACCTACAGGCCAGTTGGTGTATAGTAACATAAATTAATTTATTGTGTGGCCCCCCATGAACGGAATTCCACAAAACTTGGCGTGCATACAGAGGGTGTCATAATGATCCTACACTTCCAATTTCGTGCAGTTTTGACTATGTTAGGTCACAGATACCTTCGATTACAACACCTTATTTTTACTTTTTTGTATTTAACTAGGTGGCGCTATACATGAAATGAGTGGTTATGGAATGGGTTGACATGGCCCCTTGAGATCAACATACAAAACAAATGGTCCTCCTAAACCCTACGGTTCTCGAGATATTCACAGAAAACTGTGTCTGCTCTACCCTTCTTTCGAGGGGTCCAGTCCAGCTCGAAAAACGATGGTTCCATGCTATCCATGTGGGGTTACATGCACACCAAGCCTATATGCTTCGCTGCGCGGCGGTCATAATAATCTCCACACACAAACAGCAAAACAGGGAAAAATTGTGTGAGCCCAATTCCTTCTTATTGTTGTAACAGTTGAGCACCTGTAACTGAGACTCTGAATGCATGGGCACTTTGACAAGTGTAGGGTGCCATTCCTACCAGAGTGTCTTTACTGGTGAAATGCACAAGCCAGCCCTCCTTGAGCACGTTGCTGCTTTTCCTCTTGGTATGTTTGACCGACTGCACCACTCGCATGAGGGGGATGTTGTTACTGGTGGAGGGACTGCAGGGAGAAACAACAAGCCCTCAGCACACAGATCTGAGCCATAATACATCTACTGTATGAACAATGTTTTAAGATGAGTTGTTATTTTGAACGTGACTAGGAAAATCTAAATCTAGATCCCTGCCCCTAATCCCTGCAGTTATTTGTACATAACTGTGGATTAGTTGTGACTGTAGCTGAGTCCAAAGACTACAGCAGAATCTTCCAGTGAGGCTATGCAGGGTCACCTAATGATCCTGTTGGGGTCATCGGGGTCATGGTCCTGAAGATCTCCTATGTCGCCGTGGGCAGCTTCCAGCAAGGCGGCTGAGTCGGGGGCAAGCGACTCCTCCAGATCGTCCATGAGAGGGCTGTGTCTGTCGCCGTCCAGATCATCACCCTCCTCCATTACTATGTCAGCCTCCGCCCCCGGGCTCAACAGGTCTGCACAGAGAGGACAACACTGAATGTGTGTGGTGCATGTGTGTGTGTGTGTGTGTGTGTGTGTGTGTGTGAGTAGGTGTGCCAAAAATGTAGCTTGTGTATCAAAAGCAAAGCAAAGTCTAAACAATTAGTACAATTCTGCTCTGTATCAGCTGTGATAGGTTGTCTTGCTGTGTGTGGTGGAAGCAATGTTTTATGTACCCATGGACATCAAAGCCAAATATTTTAATCCTATCTGTAAAGAAATTTGATTGGTGGATTCAAATAAAGAATTCAAATGTATGTGTGTGTGTGTGTGTGTGTGTGTGGGTGGGTGTGTGTGTGTGTGTACATCATGCATACATGTTATTGTGTTATTGTTGAGTTGTTCGACCTATACCTCAACTATGGTTTTGACTATCCTCTAATTTTGCCTGTCTGTCCTTTTAGAATTAAAGGGAAATATTTATTTGGTTAATTGGAAAAAGATGAAATGTGTTCACCCTTTTGGCTTTTAGCATAATGATATAATTTACAATAAGTGACTGAAATGGATCGTATATACTTCAACACAATACACTCACATCTGAAGAGTACACCATTAGAGTAGTTGTCATAGTAACCTATGCCAGTTAATGGATTCTGATTTTTGTACATTGAAAATTAATGCTTTTATGCCAGAAAACAGTTTTTATTAAAAGCATAAAAGCTTTTTTAAAAAAGGCATAAAGACTTTGTATGGACCCTATGCACCTTGACAGTGAATATACCCGATGGTGATACAAAGAATGTTCTCAAAGCAACAGACAAATCCAACTTGCCTCCATTTCTGGATACCTCTCCAAGGCAGTTGTTTGGTACTTTGGGTGCACAGCGTTTATGACAGTTAAATTTGCAATCTGAAACAGAGAGAGACAGGTTTAGAGAGAGAGAGAGAGAGAAAGAAAGAATATGTGGAGAAAACAGAATGAAAAGAGAGAGAGAGAGGTTGATGGAAAAGATGAAAGGTGGAATGGAGAAGAAAAAGAAGATAGAGAGCTGGAATAAAACAGAAAGAGTGAAAGAGAGAGATGTAGAGATGGGCTGTGAGTGGGATCAGACAGCTTGAGAGGTATTGCGTCTCCATTAGATCTGTTGCTTCCAGCACCTTTGACTGCTCACTCTCCTGTCTGCCTCAGCCAGATGTCCTCCTGCTTAGCCTACTCATTTAGCTGCCATACTGCCAAGTAACACACACACACACACACACACACACACACACACACACACACACACACACACACAGACCCAGTTCTCATGAATATCTTTTGCATTTCCTTCATGAATCCTCTCAAATGCATGTATCTCAACAGAGACCGTCATCATGCGTGCATCATGACTGACAGTATTCAGCCTGAAGAAACTAACACCCCCTCTTAACTTATTTTACACCTGTCTACCTCTGCACATGTGCACATGCCTGTCACTCTGTCCATCAACACAAAACACTCAGAACTCCTCACTGCATTTCACTTCGTGAACATCACTATTGCATTTATAATCTATAGTCATCATCCAGCTTATTCTGTCCTCATGCATTTCTTACTTTGTGAACGTTAGTACAATATTTATAATCTATTTATTGTGCAGCTTATGCAAACCCTGTGTGGAGGAAGTGTTTTATATTCCCAAAGATGTTGAGCTACCAATGTGTCAATTACAGCTACATACTGTATATATGCAAAATTAATTAATTAACAGATCCACCCACTCATTGCGAGTGTTCTAGCGCAAGCATATAAGGTCAATTTTCATTTGCAAAAGCTGCCAGCATGAGAGATTGGTTTTAGTGGGTCCGTAACAATATTTATGGGGTAATGCAAACATGCCTTTAGAAATTTTTGTTTTACATTGTCATTGACAAACAAAGAAGTCCAGTTACTAACCATGTAACCCATTTCACTAACCCTAAGACTATAACGCATCTGAGCTAGTGATGCTAATACATAAAATCAATCACATCAATAGTCATTTTATAATTGAATATTGCTTATTCAAAGGATAGACAAGAGGCTTGGCTGCACCTTTGCACTGCAGGCCTTGGCGGAAGAGGCCCTTGAGCAGTTTTTTGCAGTGCTGGCAGACGGTGGGTCGGGTGTAGGAGTGGATGACGAACGTGTGCGGGACTTTCACTTTGGACAGCAGGATCTTATCCAGCTCAATGGGCCTGCCGATGTACGACTGTGAGTTGGACCGTCCTCTGCCAGGGAAGATGTCTGATGCATTCTTCTGATGGGAAGAGGGGAAAGGATGACATGGAGACTGTGCTAAGATGCTAATAGATCTGAGCTAGCTTCAGGGCACTGTTATAGCAACATGGCGCAAACCTAAACTCTTTTTGACTTCTGACGGGTAGCCTATACATTTATGAAGATTGACCCCAAATTGTGTCACAAGGGCTGTATTTCTCAATATTGATGCCAAGCTGGTATAAAAACAACAACGACAAACTTTTTGCAAGGAACTGTGTAGCACATTACGACCAATCTTGTTGTAGGCTTTGGAGTATGCACAGTATATAAAAACTGCATGTCTTTTTATATTAATGTAATAATGGTACTGAAATGCAATTGAACAATACAGGTTACAAATCCCTTGTTTGTGGACAATGTGACAGCTTCCCTCCCTGTAAGAAGAAAACTAAAATATTTTTGTCAGTGAACACAACTAGGCAGGTCTTGCCACCAACACTTTACCATGGCAGTCAAACATGGAGAGCAAGTGGAAGAAAACACATTTAAATGGAGGCCCTCTTTAATGTGTTAGTGATTGACGTGGAGGTGGATTTTCGCTCCCCCTGCGGTGAGTGTATCTGACATCTCACAGGTGTGCATAATCAACTGTTCGATACGCTCGCTAGAAAGCCACGGGATTGATCTTCTCTGTGTGAGAGGAGCTGGGGCCTGAATTGGCCTCATTAGAGAACCTCGGGCCTGCTCAAACCGCTCCACAGAGCCTCCTGAGTCTACAGCTTTTAAGAACAGCTTTTGTAGAGATTTGTGAAAAATATATCTTCAAAAAAAGTCTCACAATTGTCGAAAACGCATGACCGTTCCTTCCAATAACGAGATCTTTGAAGGTACTTTTTGGAATCCTTTTCAGCTATCAGATATATATTGTGTTTTTTTTTTAGTTTTTTTTTAAGATCTGCAAAAGGGGTCAATAAAGGAATCCTTTAATAGGAAGTTTCTATATGGAATGGCTAGGAAACAACACAGAGAAGCATTAAGGTTTCTACTGTATATGGATATATTTCATGCCCCAAAATATAGAGAAAAGTATACAATGGTACTGTAAAACACAACAGCTATCCCATCTCCATCCACTCTGGCCTGGCACTGGGCCTCTGAAACGGCAGTGAATGACTGATCTGGTGGCCTAGTGGAGCGTTGTGGTAGCATGTCTCTCTCTGCAGTGGCAGTTGACGTAGCAGTTGATTCACAGCTTACTCCAGCAAATTAAAATCAGCCTCCCAGTCGTTGCTACACTAAAGTTGACTAAATTAGCACTGATGTCTGACAGCTATTAAGAGGTTCATCCACTTAGCAAGAAATTACATAGAATGACACACTATTATATACAATTACATACTTGTACAGATATGTACCAGTACAGATTACTTGATGTATTCACTGTTTATCATAACAGGAATCCCTTACAGAAATTTCAGGTTTCTGGCGAACAGTTGCCACAAATTTGCGGCAAGGTCATAATTTCACATGCAAATTAGGTTTCTCGCAAACAGTTATGGTAAACTTTTGGCAATGTTGCAGCACATTTGCAGCAATGTCATATGCAAATTAGGTTTGTCACCAGAAGTTCACTGGAAGTTTGCCATAAATGCAAAATGTGGTGGCAAATCACTGGCAAACACATTTACCAGTAGTGACAAACTTCTCATTGTTGCCAGAACTTTTCTGGAAGTTTGCCTCTAGCGGCCAACATTGTAAAACCTGGCAATATTCTCTAGTGAACTCATTTGTTACCGACAAATCACCCACAAGTTTCCTGCAAATATGCCGCAAACATTTAATTTTTGTAATGGATATTTTAAAGTCAACTGTTATGACTGTCTTGCTTACAGTTCTATAACATATCTTAAAACACAGAGGGAGGATTATCTGTGAACTTCTGAATGGTTTGTGTGAGGTAAGACAGTACATACCTCTATGCTGGGGCTAACAGGAGACTGGATGGTGAATCGTCACAGCAGTCCGATGATGGGGGAATGAAAAACAGAGAACAGCGTAATGAGTGAGTCAAAGACTTCTATAACACACATCAGATTATTCCACAGATTATCCCATTTGAATTTGTTTGATTTTTTCAATCCCAATGAATACTGATAATCTGTCATTTTACTGTGGTGTTTTACACAATACCACAGGTTTTATAGAATGCAGAGTCACTGGATAACTAATATACTACTATATAGTGTAAGTTTAATGTGATTTATATATTCTCAGAATGACATCTCATTCAGAAAATATTCCTAAATTAAACTAAGGCAAAGAGAGAGAATTAAAGCAGAGAAAATAAGTACAGAGTATCAAAAAGCTGTCGCGGTGTATTGTAATAGTATAATAATGTTGTAATACAGTGTTGTTTTGCACTGCAGGAAGTGCCGTAAGCTACTTACAACAGTTCTGAGAGTTTGCCTTCGCTTAATGATACCAGTCATAATATCATAATATGGCATGTAACAAAAACCTTTCAATTCAAGCAGTGAACTGTTCTACTACATTCATGTTAAACCTTCAGTTTCCTTCTAGATTCATTAGATATTAAGTGAAATATTTCAGACCATTTTTTCTTTTAACCTTGATGATTGTGGCTTACAGCTCATGAAAAACAAAAATCAGAATCTGAAAATAGAAAAGAATTTAACTAATCTGACTAATCTGGCTAATCTAAAATAGTTAATTTATACATGATCGGCTTTACTCCACAATTCTCTCAAGGTTGCGGTCATCCTTGTTGCTTGCACACCTTTTCCCACCACATTTTTCCCTTCCAGTCAATATGCTTTGATACTGCACTCTGTAAACACCCTGCCCTTTCAGCAATGCCCTTACAAAAATTTGTTTGCGGCAGATATGCAGGAAACTTGTGGGTGATTTGTGGATAACAAATGAGTTCACTAGAAAATATTGCTAGAAGTTTGCCAATGTTGGCCGCTAGAGGCAAACTTCCAGAAAAGTTCTGGCAACAATGAGAAGTTTGTCACTAGTGGTAAATGTGTTGCCACGATATTTTGCATTAATGGCAAACTTCCAGTAAACCTCTGGTGACAAACCTATTTTGCATATGACATTGCTGCAAATCTGTTGTTTGACAGAAGCCTAATTTGCATGTGAAAATATGACCTTGCCGCAAATTTGCGGCAACTGTTCGCCAGAAACCTGAAATTTCTGTAAGGGTGACCTTCTATGACTTACCCTTCTTCTGGAGGGTGTCAATGAGTGTCTTCTGGACAACTATCAAGTCAAAAGTCTTTCCCATGATTGTGGCGGTGTTTACTGAAGACTAAGAGATCAGGAAACCAATATTTTATTATAACATCTTTATTTTAATATTTTTTGATTTTTGATTTTCATGAGCTGTAAGCCATAATCATCGACACTGAAAGAAAAAATGGCTAAAATATTTCACTATATATGTAATGAATCTAGAATCGAGAAAGATTCACTTTTTTAAATAAATTGGGAGGGGGGGGGGGGGGGGGGGGGGGTTAACTTTTCCCACGATATTCAAATTTTTTGAGTCCCACCTGTAAACTAGTCTACTGAGCATCAGAATAAAAACACTACGTATAAGATTTAGGCGGTCTGGGATGCCCTCACCAGTAAGAGGTCGTCGGAGGTGGCAGGGGATGGTTCGGTGGACACGGAGCGGGTGGTGGTCAGGCCCGTGAGCGAGACGTTGGACAGTCGGCGCTTGCGAATGCCACTGCAGTTGTTGGGGATCTTGAAGGCACAGCGCTTGTGGTAGTTCAGCCCACAGCCTTGTCAAGGAGAGAGTGAAAGGGTGAGGAGAGGGAGGGCTGGAGTACAGGGTTTCTTCATTTCATCTTTCCTCAAAATCAATACAACCCCATAAATGTTGCACAACTAGTCACACGACTACACATTTCAGGAAGATACACTCTGTGAAAACTGACCCCCAAGGAGAGAGAGAAAAAGAGAAAAAAAAAAAAAACAGATCAGAGTGTCAGTCAGAGTGACAGAGACCAGAGAGAGAAAGAACGAGGATGATTGAGAGACTGATGTCCTGCGGTGAACAGCCCCGTGGCGGCCTTACCCTCACACTTGAGGCCCTGTCGAACCAGTCCCCACAGCATCTCCCCGCAGTGGTCGCAGAAGGCCGGAGCGCGGTACGAGTGCACAAAGAGGGCGTGCGGCCGGATCTGGAAGTCCTCCACCGTGGCCGAGGCTGGAAGAATAGGGGGGGGGGGGACACAGACAGGGGTCAGCGGGGAGACACAGCGCCGCCCTGAGCAGGAAGGGCCGGCTGTCACCTCGGAGGGTTCTCCACTTCCTGCTGATCCAACTCTACTTTTTGTATGGTCTTTATAGGTTATTTTCATAGGAATTTTAGTTTGAAACCCAATCAGTACCCAAACGTTTTGAGTCTGTGATGCTTACCTGCTACATTTCACTTACTTATACTTTTTCTAGAACCCATAACTTGACAAATAAATGCTACAGAGATAAGGGATGAGTTTTTTAAATGGTTTTAAAGCTGATGATGAAGTCTGTGATCTGTGAACCAGAGGTTCTTTCGGAGTGTTCTCAGGTCTCTTTTTTTAATGAAGCATTAGAGACAGTTTGTAAGATAACTAGCAAGAAGCCAACAGACTTGCCTTGCAAACACCAACAGCACCAACTGATCATAGCTGGCTGGTTCACTAACTGGTGTGTTTTGGCAGTATATTCTGTGACAGCATGCTGTAAGGCCTGCTCTTGCATTTCCAGGGAACGTAATCCATCATAAATATGCATGACCATAAATCAATGCTTTAGAAACCAGCAACAATTCCAGATTAGAGTTTGTGTTCCAATTGTACTTACAATTATACATGAAATCAATTTGACATGATATAATGTACTTTAGGGAAAAGTACAAAGAAACAATGAAAGCAAACATGGTATTTGTTTTGCTTTCAATATTTGTCAGTATGGCACTAATTAATAGATACTTGCTATTGTTTGCAATAACTCTGATGAATAAAATGAAAAAAAAAAAAATTGCACAGACACTAATACGTGATGGAAAAATCAAGACCTCCTCGTAACTTTCACAACAAACAAGCAGGCAAGCAAGACTTTATGCTTTATGTTTGAACACAAACAAACACAAAATGTTTTTATTCCAACAGAGCCTAAAAAGCAAGGAGTAATGATTAGACTATGCTTACTGTCAGTCTGCAATTAGGGCTTGTTTTGTTGTAGCTAGTATAAACAAAAGTGTCAAAAATGAAAACTGACACATATAGTGGGTAGGGAAGAATCTTCTGCTCTCTCTCTCTCTCTCTCTTTCACACACACACATACACACACACACATACACACACACACAAACACATGCACACACACACTCTCTTTCTCTCTCTCTTTTCCTCTCTCACTCCCACTCTGTGACTTGAGACTTGGAATGCTTTTTCTCTGTGCTTGTAACAGGATGTCTTAAGGAGCTTGGTGGAGAGCTGTAACTAAGTGTTAGAAGTGATTGGTGATTTCCTGTAGCGTTAAGGCTAGAGTTAGCATCCGCATACTAACCTCTCATAAGCCTATGATCACTGGGGGTACAAACACTTATCTGCCTGTTCATAACATTAGTCATTAGCAGGCTAAAGGAGAAGGGAAGGAAATACAGATTATTCCAAATCCCTAACCAAAACACACCAAACCCCTTGATCTAATTAAAAAAAAAACATGAATTTATTTTTGGTGATAGACCAAACAAGGTGCCAAAAAAGAAACAGCTTTTTTTTTTTTTAAAAATTAAATAAAAATGAAACAGTAAACAGCATAGCTGAGCTGAGCCGCATGCAGCTCAAGTGTGTACATGAGAGTGCAAAGTGTCTGACTCTTCGTGTAAACGAATGTGTGTTATGATTGGCGGCGTTGAAACAGGCCAATGGGAGGGAGTGTGTGTGGAGTGCTCAGCGTGAGAGGGAGCAGCGCCGTCACACACACATACACACTCTCCTCTTCGGTCACGAGCGCCCCTGCATGTTGAAGTAGAATACATTCTGATTAGACATTCTCCTGCCAAATTGCCTCAATTTATTCAAATTATTGTTTTGCCTTTTGTTTAAAGGCCAAGATATGTTTGCAAGTTTAACTACCTGTAAACTGTCATTAAATGCTTCAGAAAATGAGTGTGTATGTGTAGAGAGAAAGAGTAGGACTGGAAATTGGCACAGTAAGAAAGAAAGAAATGTTCCAGGCACTGGCTTTTAATGTAAATATTATACATTTTCGCCCACTTGTATGTTTTGAAATAATCACTTCATTCTAGAGTGACTTTACCCACAGCCTTCTGTTCCTATCACACAATCACATAAAAACAAACTGTTCATGACGTGAGGGGTTGTGATATCTGAAGAACTGGTGACCCAACATGGAGGACACTAGGACCCCTCTGTCATTAGAAGGCCACAAAAGGCACGTTCAATCTCAGCTAGCTCCCTCAAGCAACAGTAAACAGTGAGCAAACTATGTAAATTACTAATGCAACACCTCATTACATCTAAATGACCTTTTATTCTCTGAATGGCATGCGGATGTCAGCTGCAACCTCCCTTGTATAACCAAAAAGTCCAGTCTACAATCAGGTTGTAAGACTTGGCCTCCGTTGTGTGAACTAGAGGCTTCCTTTGACTCTGTCTGACCCTAGACCAGTATAAGCTGTGATAGAAGTCTGTGAATCTTCTGTGAATGGTGTGAAAATGGCAAAGCGCTGTGCAGTGATAAAGACATAATGATGAGTCAGGATGTGTCAGTGAAGTATGGTAACAGAGGAGGTGATGCCAATGCTGACACAGCAGTGAGGGTGATGATGAAAGGGATGTGACTGAGAGTAAGGGACAGGATGTGATAGTCTGTTGTAAGTTAATGATCAGTTGTATGATGGCTTCCCTATCTGACAGTGAACTGCTTTCACAATGAGCATGATGTTGATTATGTCATATAATGATGCTGATGTGAATTCAGATATGTAAATGAAACATAGATGCTGAAAATAGTATATTAATGAAGCATAAATGTAAAACCAATCCAAACCAAACCAAAGTCCTTGTAGGCAAGTGTCTTGGCAACACCTTTGGGCAGCCAAGCACATGACATTCGCTTTCTATCTAATGGAGAGACTCATAACAGATCTTAAAAGTGCATAATTAGAAAACTGTTTACAGTAAAGTTAAGCTGAATAGCATAAATGTTTCAACAGTCGCTAAAATCAAGCTCTAGTAATGGTGGAAATAAACAGAATGTTCAGGTAAGGAGAAATGTCTGATTTAGACTACCAAATATGTCTGGCTCTTCGAAACGGCAGAACTTCATTAACGGATTTGCCATCTTCAGTGTGGCAACTCATCCATTAATTTTTCCCCTCAGTGATTTGTCTCCTCCCTTGATGTCTCCGGTGAGACTAATGATGGCAGACAGGAGACCGGAGACGAGTTACAGTAGATCATCTGTAGCAGAGGTAGCATGATGGCTGTGCCAGTGGCTAGCAGCTTTTGCATTAGCACTGTAAGTGATAATGGTGGGTAGTAGCGAAGGTGTTAAAGAGTTTTGATCATAATGGTGAATATCTCAGGACCTATAGCGCTGATAGCAGTGAACAAGGATGTCTACATTAACAGTGAGAATGATGGTGAAAGCTGCACGAAGCTGCACGAAGGCGTGAAAAGGTGAGGGTGACAGCTATACCCCCATTAGCAGGTAGACCTGCTTAATGACTATACCTTTACATTTATACATTTATATGCGTTTACCCAAAGGGAGTTACAGTGCAGGTAACGTATACATCTCACCAGGGTGTGCTCCATGGGACTGAAGCCCATGCCCTTGACATCATTAGCACCTGTTGCATCATTATCACCTGTCCGTGATGAGTGGTGAAGGATAAGTACAGGTGACTGCTGTTCATATGTTCATATGTGCGCATCCCTATAGCGTGGTTGAATGCAGTGTAAAGGGCTGAAGTGTCGGTGATGGCAGAGGCTCCTGGACTGACAGGCGATGGTGGCTGATGCACAGCTGAAGCAGTAGGAGAGGCCCGTAGAGGCCGGTGAGGGCGGTATTGACACGCTCGGTGGGGTTGACCGACGCCTCCGCTCATCACACAGCGGTGAGCTGCTCTTTCCCTAGTCAACACACACCCACCCACCCATCCACACACACACACACACACACACACACACACACACACACACACACACACACACACACACACACACACACACACACACACACACACATATAAACACACACCATACTCCAACGGTTCCTCCATGAGATGTGACAGACAAGACCAGTCAAAGAACTCTGGTTCTAATCTCATTGAGATGAAGAGGTGCCAGCACATACACAGGTTCTGTGTATTTTTAGGCTTTTACATGTTTTTACATTCTCACAGTGCTAATTTGAACAACAGTGCACACTTTGTTGTAACTCCTGGTGATGTGTGTGCAAATGACTCAAAAGTACAAGGTAAGTTATTAACTCTGAATAAGTATAATTATCTAAAAGTAAAGATTTAGTCTTGTGTCGAACTACCGTGTGGAACCACAAGCCGTCTCCTGTTCTACGCATAATAGCTCATCAGATCTAATATGATTCAAATGCTTGGAAAAGAAATAAAAGAAGTGATTGTAGGTGGGTGAACTCTGGTGAGAGTTGAGAGCTACAATTAACACCCACTGACCTCCCCCCACTACTAGCACCGCCACCTCCACCATCCTCCATCTCCTCTCTGGCAGTTGGGAGGTCTCCGTGTGTTACTTGATGCCACACACACACACACACACACACACATACAGACACACACACACACACACACACACACACACACACAAACTCTTGCTCGCTCGGCACAGTGAGCCGTTAAAAAAGTGTCATGGCGGCACACGGTACACGCAGCATGGCGTGAAGGAGTGGAGTGCAGGAGAACGTGTGTGTGCATCTGGGCGCGTTCACACCTGGGGCCCAGCGCCGCAGGTAGCGCAACGAGAGGGTAAGCAGGGTGGTGGTGGTGTGTGTGTGTGTGTGTAGGGGGGGGGGTGGATGATGGGAGGGGGGTGTCAGTCTAGGCCCTCCACAGTGCTGGCTCCACTCAATTGCCTACCGCACTGCACCGCACCATGCCACCACCATACTGCACTAAGACTCTGAAAGAGAGAGAGAAGGAGAGAGAGCCTGCCAAGCATTTGTAAAAACATGTTAGCGGTGTCAAACACAAAAGCACCATCACTTTCTCCTGCACCTCTTGCAGACATACCCTCCCTCCCCCATGGCTACCAACAACCCCCTCCCCCCTCCCCTCTTCCAATCCCCTTTCAGCGCTAGACCAGTGTAAAATTTTCACCACATGGTACAATCTGAAACAAAAACACACGGCAGAGGTGAGGCGTCGCACAACAATTCAACGGCTTGATTAAACAATTCAGCGACTCCGACTTCGCCTGTGGAAAAAAGGTGCTGCTGGCTCTTTTCGTGGGTTTGGTTCGTCTCGAGCAACATGCTCCGGCTTCCGATCTAATCAGTCTTTTGTTTCTCCGTGACTGGAGGTGACAATGCTGATTGTGGAAGGAGTTCTCTGTGTAGAGTTGTGTTTTTTTTTTTTTTTGGTCTCTCACAGTCGTTGGCAGTCATGCTCATTGTTGTACTTCTCTAGCGTGTGCTGCACAAGCTGAACATCTCTAAGAGCTCTGGGTGTTACACACTGTTGTTTTTTTTTGTGGCTTAAAACAACACTGTTACTTTGGATCCCACACATAAAATCAAATTCTACCTACTGTAGAGTCCGCAACAGTTAAGGGAGTAGAGTAAGAGATGTGGGCTGGAAAGGATTTGTGATGACAGCACAGTAATAGTCAGAATCTGTTGTTATCGTGATATATTTTGTCACGATAATTGTATTCTGAAATGTTGATATGGTGACAGGCCTAAGTCAGATAGGCCTGTCACCTGATATGGTGACAAGCCTAACTGAAAGCTGTCACCTCTGTAGCATATTGTGATGCTCCATCGTGTTGTATTATTGATTAGATTAGGTTGTCATCTGCTGTAGGAGGTTCCCAACCAATAGCACAAGGAATTCAAAAATGTTTCCTATATAGCTGTAACTACTGAGCTGATTAAGAATACCGGTCTTTGGAGTGTGTGGAGCGTGTGGAGGAGGCAGAGGGCTCCGTCCTCACCTGACAGCACCACCTCCACCAGATCCCCCTCCTGGATGTCTGAGGCACAGCGCACCAGCTGCAGGATGTTCTCCGAGTTGGGCTCATGACGGAACAGCAGGATCTTGTCGTACATTCCGTAGAACCCACACTCAGGGAACTGATACAGGAGAGAACAGAGATTTCATTTACATTTAGAGTACAGTATGTTCCACACAGAGCACTGGCTATACAGTCAAAAACACAGACAGTTGTTGGAATATTCATACCATAGTAAACCAATCATTGGCTTTGGCCTATTTCTATATACACCATTCCTATGTAGTTAGTATATAATTACTGATAAACTGGAGTGGAAGCATCTTTTAATATTGGTGTTTAATCTGATAAAGTAACATTAAAACAACACATGTATGTATGCTGCTGATATAATCAGTACACAATTTATGTAAGTTCAGTAAAGAGAAGAAAAAATAAGGTGTCTAAGTTCTTAGTTTCATTTAAAGCTGGATCATGATGACGCATAATGCGACAGTGCCAACCTTCCACAAAAACAACAACTGCTGGAGAAGATATTTAGCAAAATTAATGACTATATTTAAGGGCTCCTGTGTGTAGTATGAATGTCATGAACCAACACTATTAATTCTTGGAAATAAAGAGTATGAAGGAATGTTTTGAAACCATTTGTTATAAAACACACAGGGTCCTAATTTAAATGCTAAGTGCAAAATCTAAAGTTTAACTAAAGCTTGCAATCTATTTACAAATTTAATCAGAAATATCCTAAGCACCAATATCAGTGGGCCAGCTGAAAGCTCTCACGCCACATGATGCTGTTAGTTCATCCATGAGAACTTTGCTCATAGACTGACTTTGCACTTTGCCCAGCATTTCAATTAGGGCCCCCCAGTCTAAAGAGACAGACAGACAGACAGACAGAGAATGGAGTAGCAAACCATCAATGAAATGGTCAGTCCCAAAAGTTCATCACCTGTCATCACCTGCCTGTGCCCCTTCATATAAATGTGACAAATGTGACATATGACCACAACACGTTACCATGGACTACACGAGAGGATGGTTACCAGAGAGTGGACATTCTAAAACCTGCAATACTGATGAATATTGTAGGAAGGTCTACTCATTCCACACTATGTAAAGGCTTATTGTGACAAAGGTAATTAAATAAACATTAATTAAGAGATTCATCACCAACCATTATTTATTCAGTGAACATTGACTGAGCATTAAGCTTTTTTATAGCAATGCCCTGAGTTCACAATCATAGAACAACATCTATATCTATATATCAGTTGAAGCCAGAACACTTAACAACAATATATATATATATATATCTGTGATTGTGTATTATGACAAGTGGATTTCATTTTTAAAAGAGAAGTAAGGTAAAAAGATAACTTGCCCAGTAATGTCTTATAATCAAGCAGTGTCTTTCCCTCTTATCAGAGAGAGATGGCCATTTCCACATAGTACAGTTGACAATGATTTCTAAAACCATCTCCAGTAATAGTAGAGAACTGTGGCTATTACTATTACAGATTCATTTACATGTGTTATTATATTTGACTATCAATCCTATTTACAATTGGTCTCTGCTACAGAGACAGAGATATATGCTCATATTTTAGTCCCCACCCTATATCTGTAGGTCTAAACTAAACACAGAAGTGCTAGAAAGCCTTCCACATCAGATCGTTAAGCAGTCAGGGAGCTAACTCACCAATTCACTGGCAAAAACAACTTTTCAGCCGAAGCCAATTTTATAAGGGCTGGCTTGGGCAACTTACCTTTGGCATTTCTAAAAGTGATACTTAAAGCGATGGTTCGGAGTAATTTCACCCTAGGGTCCTTTGCACCATGACCCCGAGCCAAACACCCTCCCAGAACCGGTTTTCCCTTGGTCGAACCCTGGTCGAGTAGCGCTGTCAGAAACTAATGAGTTTCTGCAGTCGTAATGGTACCAACTTTTATCTCGTAAATTACCCCACTAATAATGCCCTGAATGGTACGAAACTTCTACAGTAGTACAACTATGTTCTTTACTAATAAAACGAGGCATTGAAAAGTTTGTAAGTACACCAGGAGTTTATTTAAATAAAACTTGCCTGATGGATGCTACTATCTGCTACTATACCGCTGCGTCGACGTTACTTCCGTGATTTGGCAAAAGCCCGTAAAAGTCCTGGCAGGAAGCGATTACATCAACGTTTTTGGTATATCCAGTTTTTAATATTTTATTTCCGAAGTGTTTACAACTTAGTGTTAACTAATAATTGTTGCAATCTGGTATTACGAACAAAATATTAGTGCATTCCTAGATCTACATCCTTATGCATGCTTCCTGCCAGGACTTTTGGGCTTTTCCCAAATCACGGAAGTAACGTCGACGCAGCGGTATAGTAGCAACTTAAACTGCATTGCAGCCAACAAAGTTTCAACTAGTTAGCAACTATGGTTTTGGGAAATGCACCCCATGCACATCACATACTGTATAGACACCCACTAACAACTTGGATTAATAAAAAAAAATGAATGCAAAATGCTTAACTGGTTAAATATTTCCGTTTAACTGAATGAAGAATTGGAATTGAAAATGTTTAGCTATTCAACTGGGCAGCCAGCCCAAGGTGTTATGGAGTTTTGGCTACACTGCAATGTCTGTCTTTGGGCCCTAGTTCTGAAATATCCTCTAATTTAATGGTGATGTCAGGTGACTGCACGTCACAGCTATAGGCCTACCATTCAAACTTCGGATATACACATTAATTCACATCAATAAGAAAATAGAAACACTTTGACGTCTGTAGGCTATGTAAGCATCCCAAGTAGGCTAGGTTATATACTGTAGCCTACCACACACAGACATAAATAATTGTAATTATTTAAGATTAGATTGTTGCACCATGCAATATTGATGTGTTTGGCTTAAGTACCAGAGCACTTGAGAATTTCTACCAATGCACCATTGAGAGCGTTCTTTCTTTTTGTATCACAGTGTGGTACGGGAGCACAACCTCCCATGACCGCAAACAATTGCAAAGAGTTGTCAAGTCAGCAGCCAGGATTATTGACGCTGACCTACCTGATCTCCACGACATTTACACTTCCCGCTGCAAGAGAAAAGCTGATTGCATTATTAAAGACCCCAATCATCCCGCTCATGCTCTGTTCTCTCCCCTACCATCCGGGAGTCTTTACCGGAGCATTAAATCCAGCACTTTATGTCTTTTTTTTTGTCTGTTGTATGTCTCCTTGTCTGTTATACTGCATGTGAGTGATGGAGCAAAATGCATTTCATTGTATTGTAGGCTTACTATATGACAATAAACCGAACTTGAACTTAAATAATTTTCCGTGGTGTCACTTAAAGGAATTATCCGGAGTAAAATGCACTTTAGATCAATTTACGGATGATTGGGAGTACATACGTTGAGTTGACATCCAAATCATGTCATTCGGATGTGTTTTGAGAAAGTTTGATGTTACCTTTTTAATCAAAACTCGTTAGCCTGGAAGTGACGTGGGCATGTCATTTCGCTACAAAACACTATTTTTATACCTCTTCTACAGTTCCAAACAACATTACACTTATGTGGTAGTGAGTAGAGGGTCCCTAAAGCCAAACCGAAGTATCCCAAGGTCTTTATGTGGTCGGATAGAGAGTCCAGAATGAATTTCATCAAGCCAGTACCTTTCCGGAAATGTTGCCATCTTTGCTGCCATCTTCAGGGGAAAGTCCGTAGGAGTCGATTGCTGAGTGTGGAGTAACACGCTCTGGAAATTCACAATTTCGTCGCCGTTTAAAAAAAAAAAAAAAAAACATAGTCCAGTCCATACAACTTCATTTCAATTTCGAAAGAAATACTGGACTATGTTTAAAAAAAAAAAAAAAAAAAAACACTCCTACGGACTTTCCCCTGAAGATGGCCCAGGGCCCAGTTTCCCGAAAGCATCTTAAGGGTCCAGTTTCCCGAAAGCATCTTAAGCCTAAAAGCGTCGTAAAGTCCCTCTTACTAACGCTAACTGTTTCCCAAAACCATCGTAGCTTAAGAGCGTCGTGAAAACACTCGTAGATCCACGAGTGCTCCAGAGTTCTCGTTACCGGCTAAGAGCGTAACAGTACTTCTCACTGAGGTCACCAACAGGACATAGGCCTACAGAGGAATTACAACTTAGAATACATAATCCAATTTACGTTCCCATTCTTTATTGTGTTTACCTGATGAAGAAAAAAAAAAAGCGGACAAAAATGCAATCCAGTTATGAAACGAGACGTTGCCAGAATAGTTTGCCATTATCTTTGCTAAAGTGAAGGCTATAATTTATTATGCCTATGAGGTAAAAGCAAAGAAAGGAACATGTGGTTTAGTCTGTACTGCATCGAAATCTTCAGACGTGTTCTTAAGTGAAACCGCGAACGTTTCCCGATAACGACGGAGACACGCTCTTAAGAGGGTTTACTACGATTCATCTTACGATCGTTCGTTTGGGTTTTCCGACTGTTTCCCGAACATGCTCGTAGCGTGAACGCGCATACACTGCTCTTAAGACGCTCTTAAGGGGAGCTGTCCACGTTAATAGTTCTGAAATATCCTCTGATTTGATGGTGATGTCAGGTGACTGCACGTCACAGCTATAGGCCTACCGTTTAAAGGTGCCATGTGTAAGAATTGAGGTAAAAATATCCAAAAAATGAGCTACACGCATCAAAAGAATGAGAAGAAATAAGGGTGATGATGTCATTAAAAAAATGGCAAGGTATAGTGCTGCAGAGATATCAACCAGAATTAGCATGCTAAATTACTAGCCACAGCCCGACAGGTGTCATAATACCAGCTTCGGCCATGGGAGGCGGTATGCGGGCAACATAACCGCCAGCCAAACTGCAATACACGTTTCTCGGTTGTTACTCTAGGGTAGACCAACTCACTTTCTGGAGGTATACTGCCTCCATCTTTTATGGAATGTGGAGTATGAATTGATTTTTTGGCGGATATTACACATGGCACCTTTAAGCTTCAGATCTACACATTAATTCACATCAATACGAAAATAGAAACACTTTGACATCTGCATGTAAGCATCCCAAGTAGGTTATATACCACACACAGACATAAATAATTGTAATTATTTAAGATTAGATGCAATGCACCATGCAATAGGCTACTTTTTCGCTGTGTCACTTAAGAACACGTTTGAAGATAAGAAAGAAGTCGAGTAAAGTGAGGAATTGTGTAGGCTTAGATTTTGATGCAGTAGGCCTACAGACTAAACCACATGTTCCTTTCTCTGCTTGTACCCTTATAGGCCTAATAAAATATAGCCCTCACTTAGCAAAGATAATGGCAAACTATTCTGGCAACGTCTCGTTTCATAACTTGATTGCATTTTTGTCCGCTTTTCATGACATTATTATGACCATTAAA
Source organism: Alosa sapidissima (assembly GCF_018492685.1). Taxonomy (NCBI): domain Eukaryota; kingdom Metazoa; phylum Chordata; class Actinopteri; order Clupeiformes; family Clupeidae; genus Alosa; species Alosa sapidissima. The sequence goes on from NC_055975.1 coordinate 15,789,717, forward strand.
TGTAGGCTATGCTGTTTTGCACGCTAAAATCTAATTCATCACAGGTAAACACAATAAAGAATGGGAACGTTGGATTATGTATTCTAAGTTGTAATTCCTCTGTATGTCCTGTTGGTGACCTCAGTGAGAAGTACTGTTAAGACGCTCTTAGCCGGTAACGAGTACTCTGGAGCACTCGTAGATCTACGAGTGTTTTCACGACGCTCTTACGCTACGATGGTTTCGGGAAACAGTCGGCAAATCTTAAGACGTTCGTAAGAGGGACTTTACAACGCTCTTAGGCTTAAGATGCTTTCGGGGAACTGGGTCCAGGACTGTTGTGAATTGAGTCTCTAAAGTAAGTTTATCGAATGCTGGCAATGTGCCTACTTCCATCACGCACAATCAGCAGCACATAACACACAGAACCATTCTTCCCACACACAGGGCTCCATTTCAGATCTTCACAGCATTAATTAATGAATGGAAATGAACAAAGCCTAGAGACTTGGAAGCCTTTTAAACTGTGAACCCACATGCAAACAGAACGAACAAAGGCTCACTTGATCAAGGTAGCTAAATACTCCAGGTTAATTAAGATCACAAAGCAGTGGTATCAGCGTGCCTAAAGATGCAATCAGCAATGTATATTGGGCTAAAGGCACGATTACATAAAAGAGACTAGCAAAATTCATTTGGCCTTAGAATGATCAAAACAAAAACATAATTTTGTGATATAAGCACTTCAAAGCACACAGTGTTATACCTACAGTATTTAAAATGAACGCTTAAAAATTACACATCTGCATGTGTTAAAATCACACTAAGCTTCTGGATTACTTCAACTGAAACACCACCTCTCAAACCAAACTTCATGACCATGCACTTATGAACCTCAAGCATGAAAGCAAACAAACTGATTTCCATATAAACATGAGCAGAGGAGGGGATTTAATTTTAGATTACTTCAGTAAAAACAACATATCAAGTTGTTGTCGGCCTGGCTTCATTTCAGGTTTCACAATGTTTCAGAGTTTCACAATGTTTCCTCAGAAGAGACGCAGAATTAGTGTTTACTCCCCAACCACCACCATAATCAATAAACATGTGAAACAAACAGAAAGGGTGTCATATTGCCTGATTTCACTGTAAAAAACAAGCACTTGTTTATTGTTTGGCATGCATGCTCATAGTACAAACTGTTAAAGAGTCATATAATACTGTGTCGTACAATACAATTACAGTAGGCTAATGCAATCTAAAAATACTGCAGAGTGAGAATTGGCAGCAAACTTAGTGACAGTTCTTCACACAATACAGCAGAATCTGAATCCAACTCAACATCTTCACATATTAATGAGTTTGCTATGCAGTTGGAACAGTCCACAATCCCCCTTAATCTAGAAGGCAATTATTTAAGTGAAGCAGCATACAGCACATGATCACTGAATGCAGACATCATGTGGTCATGTTACATGTTACATCAGGAATAATCAGATTGTGCATTTACTCTTAAAAAAAGTGTACTTTGTGTACAAGACAACAAGCCAGGTTGGAGCAGCCGTGGCCTACCGGTTAGGGCTTTGGACTTGAAACCGAAGGGTTGCCGGTTCGAAACATGACCAGTAGAAACGGCTGAAGTGCCCTTGAGCAAGGCACCTAACCCCTCACGGCTCCCCAAGTGCCGCTGTAGCAGGCAGCTCACTGTGTCGGGATTAGTGTGTGCTAATCACTTCACTGTGTGCTGAGTATGTTTCACTAATTCACAGATTGGGATAAATGCAGAGACCATGCAGTGGGTGTAAGTGCATGCACTCAACATGACTGTGTACAGCTTACTGTAACATTATGATGACTTATGACATGTTACCTCACTGTATTCAATGGCAATAAGGCATCTGGAAAATGTTTGAAAAATATTGATCGGGCTGTACTCTGGGTCAGCTGACTGATTTCTCACTGACAAACAGTGCTTGACATCTGCTGAACACGATGACATCAAGTATGACAGGCTCGGAGCGATGATGGACGTGCGACAGACACAAATCACAGTGGCAAAAATGAGCGGGATAGGAATCCAACCAAACGCAGTAGTGGCCAGTACACCGTGTTTTTTTTATGCTGAACATGGCAGTGATCAATTCAATGTCAGAAAAGAGAGCAGCGTATTGACTGACCTGTGCAGTCAGCTGGGCAGCAGTTCAGTATTGATCAGCGCTGGGATGGGTTACACAAGTACTGGGTGAGTGTGTGTGTGTGTGTGTGTGTGGAGTGCATAGAGTCTGTATGGGCACATGCAAAGTGTGTCTGTGGGTCTCCTGCACGTGAGTGTATGGTCGAGGTGATGTTCTCTGTTTGTGTGTGTGTGTGTGTGTGTGTGTGTGTACGTGTGTGATTGTATCTGCAGGCATCTATGTGCTTTCTAAAATTCATCGGATCCACCATCTAGGGGGCCTACAATTGTGAACACATGTTGCTAGTAGTTCTCCTTTGAAGCTCAATTTAAATCTTTTGCAAAATAGTTCTACTTGATGGCAGGTTCATGTAATGTCCCTACACATGTATAACTGCAACCAATTAGCCACCCTATAATTCCAAGTCATGTTTGTGTTAATCAGATAGCAATATCTCACATCTTATCTTATCCATCAACAGCACATTGTCCGTCTGCTTAGGTGAGATTTGAAAAAATACTGTATCCACTGAATACTGAAAAATATTACTAAGTGTTGTTCTTATTACTTAACAGACCTGCACACAGAGCAGAGATACTTTTTCAGGAAGTGTCCATAGGTGTGCTAGCTACATCCAAAAGGTCATCTCAAACACTGACCATCTCATTCCAGAACACAGGCCAGCACCTAAGAAGCTTTTACTTTCTGAGACTGAATCATTACAAACCAGCCAACAACCGACCCATGGTGGCCAAACATTGTTATTCTAGGGGTATACTGTTGTCTGTGTTGTGTGGAATAATGCTGTGAGCATAATGATGCTTTCCTTGTCTCTCAGCTCACTGTGGTAAACTGCAGGCAAACAGACTCCAGGTCCCTGTAATACACACAGAAACACACATGTGCACAAGCACACGCGCGCACACACACACACACACACACACACACACACACACACACACACACACACACACACACACACACAAACACACACACACACACAAAGATATATACACATTGACAAACACAGACATACGCTCACACACATATTCTCTCCTTTACATTCTGGCCATTCAATCATGGCTGAATTTTGTTCCACTACATTTCATGATTACGGTCCACGGCTCATGCAATCACAGCAACCACAAAAAAGAATGGCAAGGGCCTGCTACATATCAGATTTACATAATTACAATAACATAACCTTGGGAAGCCTCTGCCAATTTAATTCTGCTTTCTCCATGAGAGAGTAAAACAGATAGCAAGGAAATGTATAGAAAGAAAAAAGAGTGAGTCTGCATGAGAAGAGATTGCATGAGAAGAAACTAGAAGAAGGCAGTAAAAAAAAGAAAGAAAAAAGAAAGGCATATTGAAATAGCTCAAATAGCTTGAAGGTGAGACACTCCAAGTTAAAGATTATTAGTGAATTAATCTTAATTTATTAGCAAAGTAAGATTAATTCAAGGACTAGGGTGCACAATAGTGAGGATTTTGGTAACCTCAGTGATGCAGCAAACAGTGAGTAATGTTCAATGATGCTTTCGAAAGATGATTTTGTCAGTGCTCATTCTTATTACTCTATCTAATAGTAGTTTAAAGACAATGGCAGTTGCTGGGGAAAAAAGAAAATAACACCTGTCATCACAGAATGTGACATGCTATTTTTTGTTTTCTTGAGGTAACAGCCCCCTGTGACACCAGCATCACAGAAATATAACACTGCAAGATAAACAACTTGTAAGTTATTGTCATGCATATTTCTGACAAAGTGCCAACACAGCGGTACAGATGTTGAGTTTCAGTAGTGTTTGGTGCGATAACAACACATACATATTTGTTGTTAGTCTGTCTGTGTGTGTGTGTGTGCGTGTGTGTATATGTGTGTGTGTGTGTGTGTGTGTGTGTGTGTGTGTGTGTTTGTCTGTGTGTGCACGCTTGAGAGCATGTTTGTGTTTGACTGACTGTGTGTGTGTGTGTGTGTGTGTGTGTGTGTGTGTGTGCGTGTGTGTGTGTTTGTGCTTGCTTGGGTGCATGTTTGTGCTCTTGTGCATTTGGGCTCTTCCAGTGGTGTTTATCAGGCTGCGTGACAGCTTTGCATAATAACTCTCGTGGCTGTTTCAAGAGATGATGCTTTTTCAACAGGGCAGCTTCCCACTCGTCTCGCACCACAGAGACAAACGTCTGTTTATGTTTTTGCCTCGTTCTATCGGAGCCACATTAGGTTCAAGTTCACATAGCCTTGCTAATGCACTCCAGGCGGGAAGAGATCTTAATCCAGGCTTAAGCGGATGACTTTACAGCGCAGGACCTGAGTGCTTCTTTGAGGGGGTGAAAACATCCACACAATAAATAAATAAATAAATAAATAAATAAATAAATAAATAAAGAATGAATTCAACAGCAAATGGGCACGAAGCTGAGATCACTTTCACATCCAGTATTGAGAATATGCAGCTGAAATTAATTTAAAATGTACGCACTTCTCAGGAAAGAGACCAGAGGGGTGGTCTGGTTAATAGCATGGATGTGTGTGTGTGTGTGTGTGTGTGTGTGTGTGTGTGTGTGTGTGTGTGTTTTGGCGTCTCTGTTCTGTCTGCCACTAATGAGTACTGCACAGAAAAGATCTACAGACGCAGAAGTGATGCTGAGGTCACCATGACAGCGGCCCCCATTCTACCAGTAGGGTTGTCATGGTAGCGGGACCCAAGGCTCTTTCTCGATTGAACACTATTCATTTATCTGACACAACGGAAGCACATACATCTGCTGCCCGTCTGAGCTTTCATAGAAAGAACCTCCCAGAGATAGACAGAGAAGGAGAGAGGGAGAGAGAGAGAGGGAGGGAGAGAGAGAGAGAAAAGAGAAAGAGAGAGAGATAGGCACACACAGACAGACAGACAGACAGAATGTGGCGTGGCACTAGCCTGCACCACATTGCAAACATACACACACACCTGTTTGCTTGAGAGAAGAGGTGTCTCTTTTGGTGTGGAAGATTTTGGATGTTTATCAATTTAGCAGTCAGTTTCACCCAATTGGCAAATGCATTTCATGCATTTATATTGATGTTTATTTGCTGACAGTAAAGTGTGCGGCCTTCATCACTTCATCAGCTGACCAGCAAATATACACCACACCCCCTCACCCCTTCCTCACCCCTATCCATTTTCCCCTTCCTCTCCTCTTCTCTTCTCCCCTCCTCCCCTTCCCTTCTCCCCTCCTCTCCACTCTCCTTTCCTTTCCTCTACTCTCTCCCACCTCTTCCCCAGATGCTGCTAGCAGATCCTACTAAGACATAAGCCCCATCATCATCACTGCGGATGCAGCCATAAGAGGGACCAGTGCAGCCATAAGAGGGACCAGTGAGCTGAGAACGCAAGACAGACAGGCAGGCTTGAGAGGACACTGAGTAATAAGCAGACTCACTGTGACAAAAGGAAACCAGGACACCAAGTGACCACGGTCAAGAAACTGTGTGCTCCAAACGACTCTCTCTTCCGACCACTCACTTTTTAATGACATCCCTATCAGTGTCATGTTATCATATAAAGCCACAGAGTGTGCCTCTATCATTTCTAATGCTGCTACTGAATAAAAGAGGAAAATCAACAGATCGTTCCACAAAAAAAGACAACGCAACACAAATGTCCATCCTCTCTCCTGCAGGCAGGCTTGTGCTTTTGAACGAACACTGAGGAGTCTGTCTCTGTGTGCACCGTGCAGCATCTCAGCAAGCTGCTCGTTGGCCACACATGTGTTCATGTGTGTGACCACGGCCCAGCAGGCCCCTCCGAGTCGATGGGCCTGGTCGATGCACCTCACGGGCCTTGGCATACACTCCGACGGCCAATCAGCTGCCGCGCTCACACTGGCCTTGAAGCTGGCCAGGGGAAGATTGGCGGTGTGTGGTGGTGACCGGTGTGACAGCACAGCAGTTCATTTTCCAACCACACACACAAATGCTCTCTCTCTCTCTCTCTCTCTCTCTCTCTCTCTCTCTCTCTCTCTCTCTCTCTCAAACACACACACACACATACTCAAACAAATACAAATATGCACATCAACAAATAGACAAACAGCCAACAATTTCATAGGCAGACAGTACAAATCTTACAAACACATATTCACAGCTGTAAGGCATACACTCTCACACATGCACAAAGCATATACCCTCGATACACATTCTGACAACCAACAAGCCCTTGTATATGTTGTACATACGCTCCTTCACACAAAATTACACACACACACACACACACACACACACAAAAATACGTCATAACCCAGTGTTAAACGAGACTGTGTGAGATCACAGAACCTGCTGTTGCCCCAACCAAAAAACACCCACTGTGCTGCCGAACTCCAGCAGTTAGACAGGAGCTCCCGGAGATAAAAACACACACACGCACACACACACACACACACACACACACACACGTGTGCATGGCGTTGATAGCGACAGAGAGAGCAATGTAGATGAGCATGGCTCTCGTGGAAGATGGAGGCTCATTAAAAGGCGCTTTTAGGGACTGTTAAGATTCTCATTGTCACCTTAATAGCTGTATGTTCGCACGTTATTAGTGAGTCGTTCACAGCGAATACGGGGCCCTAGTAGCCCTGCTGCTGCTGGAGTTTTTACAAGTTCGCCTCCCCTGGCCACGAACAGCTGGGTAAAGAGACGACGCATTGCCCTGTGGCTTATATGGAATCTATAGGCATGAGGAGCATTGTGGGAAAGTTCTTGAAATAAGTATCCACACCTCAAAGTGTCTCCCAGAAATGTAAGTGTTATAACAAAACTTCAGCATTGTATGTTTGAGGTTCGCACAATCCAATTTGGGTTTTACAGATGCATATGTTATGGCATGTTAATGCGAGAACAGCCATTTGTGTATCTATATAAACCCTGCTTGCAAATAAATCCCCACATTGTATCACCTTTTGTAGGAATCAGTGGTTGGCTGAATGTAGTCCTTCTTATCTAAGGGATAATGTATAGAACGCCGGTCATTATTGGGAAAATAAGTCCTGACAGGGCGAACCGGACCCCATTGCGCAACGGAGGGACTTATTTTCACAATAATGACCGGCGTTCTATGCATTATCCCGCTTACACGGCTACTTGCCAAAACAAAATAATAAACTCCCCACGATATGACTTTAGCCTACATAGCCTAGCCTATTTGTTACCGTTCATCGTAGCATTTGCTGAGAAACAAATAGTTTGCAATAACACACGCTGAACTTGAATCAAACATTCTTTAGAACACAGCTGATCAACCGTCTGCTTTCACTTTTGAATGAAGTTCCAGTTGGTTCCAGCCCTTGCGTAGTGATATGAAAGACCCGAATTTGAAGCACAAACTCCGTTGCAATTGACAGCGGTCATTATTTTTTTCAGAGGTCCTTTCCCAAGAAAGAATGACCGCTAGAACTTTGGGAAATCCCATTCAAGTCAATGGAGCGTTCTACTTGCCTTGTGAAGAGCCGTGTAATAACACATGGATACGCATCAAAGAAATAAAGTAAGTTCACAACAATGATAATCAATTAATATCAGTGGTCAACTTGAAGTGGAGCATATTATGTAGTTCCTTCTATGAGATAGCAGACATCCAAATACCTTAACATTCAGCAGGCACTTGAATCCAAACCTACCTCCGACACAAACCTTAAAAAATAGACCTCTGAAAACTTCTCCTGACATATTGTGGGATATTGACCACAATATCACAATCAAATGTTCTACAGACTAAGGAATATAAACATATATGTACATGTTTAGGGTTCATAACACATACATACTGTATAGTGCATGTCACTGCAGAAAATAGAAAAATGCAACCCATACTCAACAATTCAATTATTTCAAGCTTAGTACACCCACATTGTACCATAAAGTGTGAAGCATGAACAGCACTTGGTGATGACAGTAGATGAATACAGCGACTCACACTCTACATATATATCCCTAGTATCCCCACTGACTCATGTCATACTCCACAGAGTATTTTTAGTTCAAAACACTCATGAGGCATTTTCATGAGGGCACTCATAATGATGACTGTCTGCTAGCCTAGCACACAGGCTTTTCTACTCTCTCCAGACCAGCATAAGGGGCATTTTCCATGCCATGTTCCACCACCACATCTGAGCCTGCTGTGATCTACTCACCTGCTGATCTGTCCAGCTCCGGCCACAAATCATCAGACTCCAGCCAGGGCCAAGTGTGCAAGAGCACCACTGTTGATAAACACTGTGTTTTAGCTGATGCTCGATCAGCTTGTGAACACTGCATCAGCTAGAGGGGCTAATTGTCATCTAATAATTTCTTCACCCTCTGGCACCACAGTCACAATCAATCCTCCTGTTTACCAGAAAGGACCAACCATTCCCTGAAGGTAAATAAATAAATAAATAGGTGCACAGGTGTAGAAAACATCAGAGGAAAGCCATCAGCCTTCACAACAGCAGCCATATCTATCTCTCTCTCTCGCTCTCTCTGAGAGATAATTGTGTTTTCTAGGCCCTGGCTTAGAAAAATGCACTAACCTTTCGGCAAACTGCATTAACACTGAATGGAAACAGAGGTTATTTTTAGTCGTTTTCAATTACAGGAACATGTCATCCTCACTGACAAACATGTGAGGCTCCTGCATAAAATCAAGTCATGGCAGAAATCCTGTTTCCTTTTCTTTCTAATGGAGGAGGACATGGTCTTCCCAGAATGCACCTTTGATGAGCTCCTAAGTCAGACCAGAGACCAGGAAGAGTGCTACGGTCATAGGGGCTATGGTGTTGCCTAGCATTGCAGGGTGCCACGCTGTAGGAACTGTCTCTCTCCCTCTCTTTTTTTCTTTCAGTCTCACCCTCTATGTCTCTCTTTTTCTTTCCTCTCCATCTCTTTGATGCTCCTGGAAGACACCATTACCTTTTGGCACTTATCCAAAAACATCTGTTTCACAAAGAACAACCTTCATCTGCGGCTCCAGCACAATACACACACACACACACACACACACACACACACACACACACACACGTGGCTTTCCTCCGGATAATGGTACTCAAATGGGTACTTCACCACGCAATCATAATCAGTTGCCAAGCAACAACAGAGCCCATTCTCTCTCCTGCATTAGAGACCCTGGTGGGGGAGATGACCATATACAGTAAGTGAATCAAATCCAAACTCATCTGTGTGTGATTCCTTGGGTGTCGCTGCTGCTGCTGCTCCGGGGGGGAAAACATGAATCCTAATGTCCATTTGAGCATGAATTATTTAGCAATTATAAATACATAATCTAACATATAGCCCAAGGCATCCCGAAGAAATAGCACAGGGAACATCAATTTGTCTGTGCTCCTTAGAACAACACTTAGGAAGATAAACATACAGTACACCATTTTTCATTCTTCAGCTCTCTAGAAATGTACAAAAAGCCTCGTCCAGCAAGGAGTCATAGCAACAGACGAAGCAATGAAGGTGACAAAAATGAGCTACAATATATTGCACAGCTGCACCAGAATAAAAGCAATACAAATACAAGATAACCTGCAAAAACTCTTTAAACCTGTCAGAAGCTCAAACATTAAGAAACGTATCAGCCATGGAAGCTGTGCTGCAGGCGGCAGCCTCCAGTCCATATAGGGGTCTTTTCCTAAACAGAGATCATTTCTAAATCCCAAACCTCCATCTCTCTCCCACTCTCACTTCCTGTCACTCTCAACTCTCCTTTCTAAATAAAGCCCCCCCCCCCAACAAAAAAAAAACATACTTGGGAGTGAACCCCCCAGCCGAGAGCCATGGGAACCCATAGCCTGCCGTCACACTGACTGACCAGGAAGTTATTACTCCTCCCGATGAGAGCGCTGTCAGCTGATTAACTGGCGATCACATCGGAATGGGAGTAAAATGTAAATTTTCTCTCATGTTAAAAAAAGAAAAGAAAAAAGGTGCCAAGAACTTGAAACAAAGGCCCCTTCACTTTTAATGAAGACTGATAATGCAATGGCCTAATGGAGAGTGATGAAGTTGCCTGTTCACAGCCTGTTAGGGGCCCTAGAGAGAGGATGGGAGGAAAGTGGTAATAGAGAGATGGAGAGAGAGAGAGAGAGAGAGAGAGAGAGAGAGAGAGAGAGAGAGAGAGAGGCAGAGGGGTGATTTCTCATCAATTTACAGTTTTGCCTTAATGCTGGATTCGGCAAGTGGCAAGTATTAGTCACTGTGAATCTTTAAGATACATTACAACTTATTCTTCCTTTTATGGAAATAGCTAATCTGCATTATTGCTCATTAAGGCATATGGTATCTCACATTGTAATACCCTGGGAAGACTGGACTGGTCAAATGGATTTCATTGCACAAGGGTATTTACACAAGGCTATTTAGCAGATGCTTTTAAACTTACATACTGTATGTCAATTATATTACAAGGGTCATTCTCCCCAGAGCAACTTGGGTTTAAGTGCCTTGTTAAGGGCACACAACTTTTCAGACTACTGCCTACTAGTCCAGCAGCTTAGCCACTACGCTACCACCGCCCCACTTACAACAAGTGTCGGATCCTGAGCAACACATTCACTGGAAACCACATGAATGTCACAAATGGGTGCATTCAGGGTTCTAGTTTTGTGGTCATTTGCCGTAGGAAAGATAAATCTGGATCAGATTTATATTTGTTGTGGATAAGATGAGGGGTCTGAAGTTTAAAAAAATTAAATGGAAGGGGATGCTTGTATTATATGGTCCTGTTCCCCATTATTTTAGATCAGTGGTCCCCAAACGTTTTCTTCCGAGGGCCAGCTCACTATGCCTGGCTCCAAGAGAGGGCCAGAGACTCGGAGTAGTTCTATATCAGTAACCATAAATAGCTTAGTGTTGTGAACAACAGCAGTCTACCTTAGTTGAATATTCTATTACATTTAATCATAGGCTATTGCAATTTAATACCATTGTTAGCTGTGTTTATATTGTCATCATGCCATATCAGTGTAAAATTAAATAATACTAATAAAAAAACGTTTGCATTCCCAAAAGTATTAGCAGGAAGTCCCAAAAGTATATTTTATTAAAAAATGTGTGAACTCTGAATTCTGTGTGTTTGCATACACAGCTCAAGTTGTGAATATCCTACAAATAATTTAAAGTTCTCAAACTATGAGAATTTTATGAAGTGCTGAAGTGGTCTGAAATGACCACCATTCTAACTTTCAGTCACCTGATGAGAACTTTGTGAACTCTTTGTGAACTCGTTCATTTGAACAAGTGAATAAAAAATAGAAATAATTATCCCAGAAAGTCCCAGAAATATGTCTTGAATAGAAGTTAGTTAGTTATTAACAATTAATTGATAAACTTTTAAAATACTTTGAGCACTGATGCCGTCAGCATAGGCCTCTTACATTGTTTGCAGGTAGGCCTACATTTAATTTCATTCCGTTTTCGATGGCAAACGCAAAACAGCGCCAAAAAAACCACCGGTGGACAAAAAGAGTATTACATGTGTACTGTTAAGACTCGCCATAGAGAATGAATGGGAGAAAATGCGGAGGTTTTAGTTTGACGATGTTGTACTCCCGTGTCCCGCTATATACTACGGACATGTTTTGGGGGGCCACCCAAAATGAGGTGGCGGGCCGTAGTTTGGGGACCACTGTTTTAGATTAACAATTAAAGCAATATTTAGAAAGCAAAATTTATTAACAATTAAAGCAATATTTAGAAAGCAAAATTTAGAATAGCCAGAGCGTGGATATCTCAATCGGAAAATTAAACAATATCGGGTGCCTATGGACTAGGCTGGGTGAACCCAGCCTGACATGCCCACTATTTATTTTTTTGATTTCTTAAAAGATTGAGCTTGGTCTGGTGAAAGCCAGACTAGCCATGGACCTCAGTTACACAATGCAAGTGAACATGAATCAGCCTATATTTGCACGAACAATAACGGACAACTAAAGATGACTAAAATCTTATGTAGAAGAAGAAACATTCACAAAAAATCCATCCATCCAAAAATGACATTTGTTTTTGATAGCTGTTGAAAACGGCATGGAACTGACAGAGATGTTTTTGTTTGTAAATAAATAAATAACTAAATAAATAAATAACATTATGCTGATACCTTTTGCTTTTCCCAAATACAATGTAGCCTACAGGTGTAAGTGACCTCTCATCAATCCAGTTGCAATGGATGAACTGCCCTACTTGTGATTGTTTAGAGATTTTAAAGGTTTTATAACAATGCTACATCTTCTTTGGCTATTCTACAATCTATTCACCTTTTCAGCACCAGTAGGCTACTTTCTGTGCAGCCGCACACACACACTCAGGCATGCCAAACAAGCATACACAAAAGTTTCAAGAGTGGGGGATGGAGTAAAATATGGAGACAAATAGAAGTGTGATTTATTTTCGCGGAACGGATGTACAGGACTGAGCGGCGGTCATATTTTGTACCGCTATGCAGTACATTTAGTTGTAACTGTTGTTCCATTCATAGCCAATCATTCAGCAAAATTGTGATTTGTAGTTCCATTTAGACGCACTGGTAATCCATATTTTGTAATCCTGAAACATTTGTCTGGATCAGGGTGATCCAATCCAAAATATCTTTGAAAATACTGGCATAAAAGATGGATTACCTGATGCTGCACTGTAAAACAGGGGATTTCAAAATCCAGAGCATTCTGATCCAGATTACACTTGTTGAACAAGTGGGCCCTGAGCATATTAATGCACAAAGTTATAACTAGCACTACTACACACAAATGTGTATTAGATAAAGTCTGCCAAAAAGCAAACCCAAATGCTCTTTTGTGCTGCATCAACACTATGCATCGAAGTTGGAGTAGGAGTTCGCTGGAGTCATCTACAACAGTTTTCATTGTGTGTGCTTCATGGAACCCTGCTGGCTCTGTGTAGGCCAGTGTGAGTATAAGGAATGTGTCATAGCCCAATAGGGCTATTTTATTTATAGTGGAAATCCTTTGTTCTTTTTATGGTCCTGACGTGCTTGCTACACAAGCCAAGCCAACATCCTCCACCTCCTCAGCCTACGTTCAAGCAATAAGTTACCAATTGGTAGCTCAGCTTCCAGTGTGACAAAAATGCACAACTCCATTAACAGTGTGAGGTGTCATGTGCCTAGGGATTCTGCACTGTTAGACACTGACATTTCAAGTAATACTTGAATACCCTCTTATGTAATACTTGAATACCCTCTTATGCCTTACTTTTTGATTTATAATAAACACATCACTTCTCATAGTCTTAGACTAGTCTAACGGTAAAATGTTACAATGTTTAACAAAAGCCATCATGTTTTAACATAGACTTTTGTCCAGAATTTAACAGTATTTTAAATGTCAGCCCCTATGAATGCACTTCTTATTCATTACAAATACCTGCACTGAGTGGAGCAGTGGGAGGACAACAGAAGACTCAGCAGGTCTTGTGTTCTTTGAGGTGTAGGATTTCCACCTCATCCAGAACAGAGCAATTGAATGATTTCTAAATACATTTCCATGGCTCCGGGAGCAGGAGTATATAACTATACTCCACTAAATTACTAAATACAGGACATTTGAACTTCAGTTTGCTTTTATAGCATGATAAGTTTTAGTTTCAGCAGCCTTCCCAGGTTCATTGTGCTTGTCCTCACAAATAGTATAACTAGATGTACCGCAGAGCGGTACAAAATATGACCGCCGCCCAGTCCAGCACATTTTTTCCACAAAAATAAATCACGCTGAAAGGCCTATATGATTCTAACTGTCTCACTAAATTGCATTATCCACACTCAATTCTCACTGGTATCTGCTAGACAACAAGCACCAAAACATGATTAGTTCATAGATTTCACATGTAAAATTCATTTTATACAACCCCACCTCCATCTTGCCTGTTTATAATTCTGAGAAATTCTTGAATTGTGTGTGCATGTGTGCATGTACATGTGTGTGTATGTGTGTGTCTGTGTGTGTGTGTGTGTGTGTGTGTGTGTGTGCTTGTGTGTGTGCCTGCGTATGTGCCTGTGCATGCATGCGTACATATGTCTACTGTGTGAGTATGTGTCATACGTATAATTACTGTGAATGTATGTGTGTGTGTGTGTATCTGTTTGTGCACATGTGTGCACATGAAATGGGTTAACATGACCCCTGGAGGCAAACATATGGAAAAAAATGGTCATCCTAGGCCCTACAGTTCTTAAGATATTCACAGAGAACTGTGTCTGCCCTACCCTCCTTTCAGGGGGTCCAGTCCAGCGGGGGGGCTACAGATCAAAACGAAAAACGACGGTTCCATGCTATCCATGTGGGGTTACATGCCCACCAAGTTTTGTGTACCCAGGTCTTTCAGTGTCCCGGGAATCCTTGTTGGTCTACGTCACTAAATGTACACATAAATTATTTTATTGTAAGGCCCCCCATGAACGAAATGAAGTACACAAAACTTGGCATGCATTCGGAGGGTGTCATAATGATCCTACACTTTTAATTTCGTGCAGTTTTGACCTTGTCAGCCAGAGATATTGTGATGAAAACACCTAATTTTTTGCTTTTTAATTTTTAACTAGGTGGCGCTATACATGAAATAAGTGGTAATGGGATGGGTTGACATGCCCCCTTAAGACCAACATACATAAAAAAGGTGGACCTCCTAGGCCCTACGGTTCTCGAGATATTCACAGAAAACTGTCTCCGGCCACCTACAGGCCAGTTGGTGTATAGTAACATAAATTAATTTATTGTGTGGCCCCCTATGAACGGAATTCCACAAAACTTGGCCTGCATACAGAGGGTGTCATAATGATCCTACACTTCCAATTTCGTGCAGTTTTGACTATGTTAGGTCACAGATACCTGCGATTACAACACCTCATTTTTACTTTTTTGTGTTTAACTAGGTGGTGCTATACATGAAATGAGTGGTTATGGAATGGGTTGACATGGCCCCTTGAGATCAACATACAAAACAAATGGTCCTCCTAAACCCTACGGTTCTCGAGATATTCACAGAAAACTGTGTCTGCCCTACCCTCCTTTCGGGGGGTCCAGTCCAACGGGGGGGCTACAGATCAAAACGAAAAACGATGGTTCCATGCTATCCATGTGGGGTTACATGCCCACCAAATTTCGTGTACCCCGGTCTTTCAGTGTCCCGGGAATCCTTGACGGAAATTTGGGCATGCGAAAAAAAAAAGAAAAAAAATCTGACTAAATCTATATGACCACCGCTTCGCTGCACGGTGGTCATAACTAACTTAAAAGGGTTGAGAAAAAGAAAGGGCCCAAGAGTCTGTGTTTCTAAACTTTTGACAGTAGTGTTTATAAATATCCAAACATTTCAAAACACTATGTGCATCACCCAGGCAGTATCCCAGAGGGAGGAGGAGGAGGAGGAGGAAGAGAAGTGGAGCTGCAGGCCTAGATCTCACACGACAGCAGACACAGCTGCAAGAGTCATCTAAGTTCAATTGACAACAGTGTGACGCGGCAGTATCCACCCAGTCCTCTGCTCCTCAAAACATCCACACAAGGACTTCCACACACTTCTCGAGATTGCCAATGTCTGACTGCTCACACCCAAACCTCACAAACACAAACACTTGTGCACACACACACACACAAACTAACACATCCCCTTGCACAAAGACTCACACTCACATGCATGCAGTCACACACAAGCACACAACACACCATACATCTCTCACGCACACTATTTCTCACACAATCACATGCACATTCACATATTCAATATCTCACATCCCTCTATTTAAAGTGTTAAGTATTCTGAGAACCTATACTCCAGAGAACCGCACTGCCATGGAAAGTGTCTGCTAGGTGTTGAAGGAGTTAGTGCTGGATCTATTGTTCATTATGTGGGGCTTTTTTTTAATTGCACAAGTTGTCCTGTTCCCCCATACTGACATCCTGTCATCCATCTAGCTTTAGGGAAAAGCTGTTTCCTTCTAAGAGTTCTGTAACTTGTTATTGCTTCTTCGCAATTTCACAGCTGCTCCTGCACGAGGGATAGGACTGCAACACATCCACATGATATGTCTTATTGATGTAGAAAATGAATTTAAAAACAACAGGCGAAAAAAAATACAAAACAAAAGGTGTGCACAAAATAAGCAAATCTAAAAGAAGAGATATGAGTTTC
This sequence comes from Alosa sapidissima, assembly GCF_018492685.1. Lineage (NCBI taxonomy): Eukaryota > Metazoa > Chordata > Actinopteri > Clupeiformes > Clupeidae > Alosa > Alosa sapidissima. Next base: position 15,806,043 of record NC_055975.1, read on the forward strand.
ACCGCCTGGTTTCTTCTGTTAACAATTACAGGATGTTGGGGCCAGAAAATGTGTTTAATTATATTTAGATGCTCAAACATAAACAAAAACATTTCCTTCTCTCTCTAGGTGTGAATGATAGCAGTAAGTCACACACAAAGACCAGGACTGAGTTTCCCGAAACTGTTGTTGAACAGCCAACCTCCATGGAACCGCACCCCAGGCTGACTTAAAAAAAAATCTTCTTCGGTATTAAAAGAGAATTGTTATAGCACTGATTTATCAGTCATTTCCAAAATAAAACAAGAATAAAAAGGCAACTTGCCTCCCCAGTTCTTGGGATCTGTTTCAGATTGGGTGGTGGTAGAAGCAAAGGACATATACAGTAGCTGTATAGGGGCAAGTGAATCTCAAACATGTTTTGTGGAAAAAAACATTAAAGCTAGGACTTCCTCATTACACCAGCCAAATGACAAGGATAATGAAGTACAGAGAGAAAGACAGACAAATAAATGGTGGTGGGGCGTATACAAGATCCAGTACAGAAGAACCAATGCTAGGCTATCTGTCACTTTTAATGTCACATTACATTACATTACAGTAGTCAGCATAAGGCCTATATTTAGTGTTATCTGGCATATCACACTCAAGTTATAATTCTCCTACTGAGCTTTATCTTTGGTTTCTTTGGTTTAGTTTTGAATGATTAGATTTGGTCTGGTTGATAAAATTATTACTAACAAGAATCACTGACAAATGTGCAACAGGTCAGATCACCAACCCTTCTAAATCTATCAATCTCCACAAAATATCAGGGACTACACAGGAGTCCAGACTGTTAGCTGACATTTAGCACAAGACATGTGGACAAAACTAGCAATGTCCTGATTTTGCCTCAGGCCCTGAGGGCTTCAGGAACTTCCAGGAACAAACTACCAGATGGAAATAATGTCTAACACCAGGTAGTCCTCTGTGTTGCATGAGTGGATTCGGGTGGAGTGGATTAATGAATAGGCTACATAAAGTTGTGCCTATTTCCTGACTGGATATCCTTTAGCATCATGAGTACCAAGCCAGGTTGAACCAGTCTTCTTTGGATGGTGTGCTGACATGACTGTAATACAGTATGCCGGCGTCCCACTGGAATTGATTACTAATAGGGACACTCCAGGGACGAGTAGCTATGCACACCATCCCGCACTGGGGTAGGGCCAGAGAACGAGTGGTGATGAGACAGAAGTCATTGAACACTTTGTGAGGCACGGAGGTTCCAGAGCCCGGGGTGGTTGAACAGGGAGGCTCATCGATCTCAACCGTCAACATGTCAACCAGACTGACAGCTCCCTCATGGCACACCAGTGTTTAGGCAGACTTTCGCTTCACAATGAACTACATTTAGTAACGTATGGGTCGACTGTTATGCTACTATTTTCATACAAAGGATAGGCTACAGGCCTACTGTTAAATGGGCATTTCATCACTAATAGTCAGGGGGCCAAAACTGATATTAAAACTCTGTCGGACACTTTTTGGTACAAGCATACAACCTATCCAGTATTAATATTTAACCCCTTAACATGTGTTCTAGCCAGGTTGTCAGCTTAGAAAATGTATTTTGTCCATTTTAACCCCATATTCTTATAAGTGGTAAAAGCGGATTTTTTTCCCCAAAGTGCTTTCATTTTCTTCCATGTTACCTACTGTAATTTTGGGCAAATGTGCAATATAATCCAATTTATGTGCAAGCATGATCATTAGGGTGGTTGTCAAGCTGATTTTTTTTTGTGTGTGTATGACTTTAAGCAATTTCAGGCCAATTTGTTGGTTTCCTGCTCAACATGACATACCAACACTAAATGTTGAATATCTCCACAACCACAAGGACCATACACATAGAAATGGTATCACATGAAAGCCAACACTCATGGGCTGTCTGCAGAAGTGTCAGAATGAACATGTATTGTACAGTGTAAGAGAACAGAACTAGAACATGAAAAAAACAATCTTCACCTAAAGAGAACCAGTTTTCAAAGTGAATATCAGCTTGGAAACATGACATAGTATCCCAAAACCTCTATCAATCAGTACCCCTATCTATGGGAATGAGTCAAGCCAAGTTTAAAGCTTGTAGGGAGAGACAGTGCAATACTGCACAAGTTGTAGTATGTTTTTCCCCATCCAAGCAGTGACACTCAGGAAGGCAGCCAACAGAAGGCACCCAGGGACCATGTTCATGTGCTCAAGCTGAGTCCTAGTCAGGGACACAAAAGAAGAGTTTACCGTTTGGAGAATGAATACATTCCCGATACAAAACATGCATGAATCCAAGGGCATAATATAAATCTAATCTACAAAACAAGAAAAACAATATCATGCCAAATAATCTGAAACAATGTAGTTGCATGTAATGTGGCAAAACTCAATAATAATGATGCGAGTACCTGAGTATTCTTGCACCGAGCTGCACAGGCACATCCACATGCCCCACTACAAAATATTCCACTTTTTTGACATTGCCTGGTACTGCACTGACTTCCACTTTCTTTGCTTCCACATATCGTCAGCTCCAAGCACCTGGCCTGTACAGGTTCTTTGGTTAAAAGCTGGGGGACAAGCATTCCATCCTTAATGTGCCAATCACAACTGGTTGGTAAGGGCAACTGTGGATGGGTCACTGGTGACTGTTTCCACTGAGTTGGTGGTAAAGTATCCACATTGGCTTTCACTTTCAAAAACAGGGCACAGCGAACATCATGGATTGAAGTGCTGGTTGTTTTTGGATCATACAGTTTGCAGACAAACTGTTCTGCTGCCCTGTTTTGGAAAGTGAAAGCCAATTTGGATACTTTACCACCAACTCAGGATGCCTTGTCTCTGCACCTAATGAGGACCCACTATCAAACAAAGGTTTGGAAACAGTCACAAGTGACCCATCCACAGTTGCCCTTACCAACCAGTTGTGGTTGGCACATTAAGGATGGAATGCTTGTTCCCCAGCTTTTAACCAAAGAACCTGTACAGGCCAGGTGCTTGGAGCTGACGATATGTGGATGCAAGGAAAGTGGAAGTCAGTGCAGTATTATTTGGCATGCAGATTATTTGGCATGATATTGTTTTTCCTGTTTTGTAGATTAGATTTATATTATGCCCTTGGATGCATGCATGGATGTTTTGTATTGGGAAGGTATTCATTATCAAAACAGTAAACTCTTCTTTTGTGTCTCTGACCAGGACTCAGACTGAGCACATGGACATGGTCCCTGGGTGCCTTCTGTTGGCTGCCTATCTAAGAGACACTGCTTGGATGGGGAAAAACATACCTTTGCCATACGACTATTATATAGTTATTACTACTAACTAGTTACTTACCCCTAACCCTAAAGAAGTGAGAGAGCAGTAATGTTAGGATGGAATTAATAACTATAGTGATATGTTAATTAAATATAATTTGTGTTACAACCTGGTACATTAATGAAGTAAAATAGCACCATAGACCACATCTACAGTTCTACATTTCTGCCTTGACATTAAAGAATTATAACTTGTGCAGTATTGCACTGTCTCTCCCTACAAGCTTTAAACTTGGCTTGACTCATTCCCATAGATAGGGGTACTGATTGATAGAGGTTTTGGGATACTATGTCATGTTTCCAAGCTGATATTCACTTCAAAACTGGTTCTCTTTAGGCAGAGATTTTCATGTTCTAGTTCTGTTATCTCTTACACTGCACAATAAATGTCAATTCTGACACTTCTGCAGACAGCCCATGAGTGTTAGCTTTCATTTGATACCTTTTTTTATGTATATGGTCCTTGTGGTTGTGGAGATATTCAACATTTATTGCTGGCATGTCGTGTTGAGCAGGAAACCAAATAATTGGCCTGAAATTGCTTGTACAAGTCACACAAAAAAATGTCCAGCTTGACAACCACCCTAATATCTTACCTATGGGTGTCTTCTACCTAAAAAAAATAGGGTGACAGCTTGTACCAAAACATGTCCGCAAAAGTCTTAACGGAAGCCCTTTTCAGAATTGGCCCCCTGACTATAAACTGAACACCTGATCACCAATTTAAACATAAAACGACTATTGTATAGAAAACGTTCCATTTTAATTTTATTTAAATATTTTATTTAAATGACTGCATGAATTCGTTCACAATCTAAAATGTAATGGCAGTGAGCAAGCTGCCACCTGACTAACTTTGAAGTTGGTCAAAAAAACTTTGTGTCGTCGCTATCGCAACATCCCCTGAGATTTCACAGCCAAATGTCACACACAGACAGACAGAAGGGAGAAAAGATGAGAATTGTTACCTTCTGGTCAACGATGGAGCATGCCATCTCTCGGACGTGCGCGAGGCTGAAGTCACAGGAGTCCAGCATGACGGGCTCGCGGCTCAACCCGATCTGAATTTGGAAGGAGATGCCATTAGACCCCGCAAGGGGACTTGGCGGCCGAATCACCGGAGGAGCACTCATGAAAATCCCCGATAGTCAAAGCAATTGTGACCGGACACTCTTGCCTTTTTAAAGTTAACTGGTCAAACGCGCTAAGACCGCTCCGGACACGTTACGGACAACATCAGAGAAAAAGAACCGCAGAATAGAGTTTCCACTGAATTTCACCGCAAAGCAAAATAGTTATTTGGACACTGAAATACGATGATGGAGCCATAGACGTCAGATATGTTTAATGTTCAGATCTGAGAGACCGCCTCTTGGCCGCTGCCTCGACCACGGAGACGCGGATGATGCGCGAGCCGGGAGGCTGAGCTGAGCGCGCTCTATTCATGTCTGATTCGTCATATAATTGGCTGACCAAAGGTTTAAAAACTTTTCCAACTAAAATGGCTGGCTACGCATATTTTAAAACTGTGAATTTTCTCATTTTAGTTTCTAAACAACAGTTAGCAAATCTGTGAAATCTGAGTGAATCATATCAAGCGCTCTGCTGAATGTTAGACTAGGCTACTGTTACTGAAGAGGGGGGCAGTCATGAGTAGCCTATGACAACCTGTTGTGGCCTATTGTGTGCACTGTACAGTGTCTTTGATGATATTCCACTCTTCAACGTATCATATAGGGCCTATCAAATTATAGCCTAAATGCCTTCATTTTTTATTGGCAGACGAAAGATACAGAGAGACCCTAGCTATTCAATTTCTATATTTTGCAATGAAGTGTTTCGAGTTTAATTATCTAAAACTTTCTTTGCCAAGGAGCTAATCTGAAATTACATTTTGAAGGCTATAATGTAGAGGTATCTCAGTTCTCTCATTTTCGAGTGAGTCATCAGCAGCTCTTATAGCGATGTGAGTGGCATTTCGCAAGCAGGGGGCTGAGAGACCAACTGACTGGGTTGGAGAGACTGTGGTTGCTAGGAGAGAGGCCAGTCGCTGCATCTACTCCCACGCGCCAACCTTGTATCCATGAAAGCGCTAGTTCTGAGACATTCAGAGAATTGCAGCACTTGATGTTTTACGAGTGACAGATAAATGCTCACAAAAACAGCCAATCTAAGCCTGCTTCACTCTTGTGTAAATGATTGCTTGCCACTCAATTGCAGCACCAAGAACCAGAACCTGGCAAATTCAGTCAACCGGACATACAGTACAAATGCCACTCTTTGTTGGTTTTGGTCATATTGTATGTGGTCATGCATTAATAAGCATCAGGCTATATAGCTTTAATGGATTTGTGTTACATTTGATTTCAAAGTAATGGTGGGTTGGCATCTTGACAACATAGTGTATATGACACTGCCCTTGTTTATTCAGATCTTGACTGATGTCATGCTTGTTTCTTTCCACCCCATCGTAACTTACTATGGCCCAAACTCCCTTTACTCAGTTAATAATTGTGGTTCATGTTGCAGGCACCACTGAGGTGATTTCTTCAGCCAAGTGAATCTGTTGTGTGACTGAGCTATACATCTTGAGAAAATGAAATAGCCTTCATGGTATGGACGCTTGGCACAGTGTTCTTGGACTATGTCAAAGCTAACCAGCATCCCCTGTGAGTGGTGAACCGATCCATTCAAGGCCAAGGGTCACAGGAAGGCCAGTGACACAGGCCACTGAAAGCTTTTTTGGTATAGCAGGTAGTAGACAGCACAATTACTAGCCAAAGATGAAGGCAGAGAGCGGAAGAGTACCCCCCACCCCCGTCCCACCTCATTGATTTCTCTCCTTATCTTTTCCCATATCCTTTTATCTTCTGTTAAACTTTTTCTTGCTTGCTGTCATGTTTGGCTGCTATGCTTGAACCCCACACCCAGTTTCTTCTATTTATATCACTCTCTCCCTTGCTACCTCTCTCCATCTTATGCTCTCATACAGTTAATCTTCAGCCTGTATGTGAGGCAACAGGGACAAGACCCTGTGCTTACCAATAATCATGATGCCATTATATAACTTGGAATTTTTAACAACGGTGGCTAGGCAGTTTCAGCCTAAAACATTCCCCATCGAAAACGGAAACGGAAACCCTTGCCGTCACAGCGATTATGAAAATAAAGGTGACTAATACACCCATTGAGTCACAGAGGTCCAGCAAGTGCTCGCTGCCTTATACTAGCCAGTATAAATAGTAATGTGCTGCTCTCAATGGTAATATGTATCCATATGCCTAAAAAGTACATGTGTTGAGTCGGCAGCTGCTTTTGAATTCATAGGTCATTCGGTTTAGAACAAGCAACCAACAATAGCAGTTCCTCCTCAGCCATGTTGTGTAACACTGCAAATATGAAAAAAGCTCAGATGTGTTTTGTTCTGTAAATATAAATATCGACCGTATTCTCAGAGCTCGTCTTCTGCCTACATATAAATGACACAATCATTTACAATACAAAAATGATATAGCATCAGTCTTGCACCAATGCAAAACACAGAGATTCAGTGACCATTCCAGATATGTAACCTTTCAAATGACACTGCATCACTTCATATTTCACTTCATAAAGTCTCCTGTAATGACATGCAATTTCTCCCCACAACAAAGGGAACTAAAATTATTCCGCTCATAAGTCCGTAAAATAGGTCTTTTAAAAAAAAATGTCTAAATTACAGTAAGCTCAAGTCAAAAGATTATCTGTGCATGTCACACAGAAGAGAAAAGCAGTCAATCACTGACATTAGTGAAAGCTGCTGCAAGAGGGGTAATAAAACCTCTCTCTGAACCAGATATTACAGGTCAAGACCCCCTGTTGCATGTCATGATGACTCCTAATTGCCATTTACGTAATAAGCAGGGAAGAGTTTTGGAAACTGGTAGAAAGGAGGAGAAATGATTATGGCTTGTCAAAAAAAAAAAACGACAGTTCTCAGTTAAGCACATATTTCTCTCTCCCTCTCTCTCTCTTTTCCCCTTATGTCTCTCTCTATTTTCTCACCCTCTCTCACTCTTGCTCTGTCTCTCATTTAGCCAGCCTCTCACTCCACAATTAACTCAGCTCATATTAGCTCCTTACCACTGCGCCGGCTGATGGAGGCTTGTCATAGTTTTTACTGATGGGAGGGAGAGCACAGACGCAGGGTGGTTGTTGGCTCAATCTGTGGTGCTACTGTGTGTGTGTGTGTGTGTGCGTGTGTGTGCGTGTTTGTGCGTGTGTGTGTGTCTGTGTGTGAGGATGGTGGGCATTTGACGCCACCTCACTCAACATGGCACCAAACAGCGTATCTATGATGTAACAGATGATGCTGAGTGTGGACTGGAGACAGACTTGTTCAGAAAGTGTTTTTACTGTTGATAAAAAGCTCTTCAAAAATTGCAATTAGACTCCTGACAACAGTTGCAAATTTAAAATCAAAAACTTTGGAATACGAATCATGACATCCTAAAATATATTCCAGATATCAACGTTGGTCTACAACTGTAGCAACGAACATTTCTGGTGAAGGCTTTAGTGTTAGTCTAGAGTAAATACATCTTATTTACTCTAGGCCTCACTAATACGTTATTAACTCTTAACAATTCACTATGGAAACCTGCTCTAAGTCAAGAAGTCATAGGCATGGAACATAATAGTGGCATAGCGGTATATATGAAACAACATGAGCCATAGTAAATCCACTAACAAGGGTTGCTTATAAATTTCCTATAAACCAGGCACCCACTGATGTATCTTCCGCTCTCTCCCTTTCAAGCTGCATCAGAGCAATGTCCTCATTGTGAGATCTGCGGATCACAAACATCAGAGGCAGGAAGCCCCGCATGCATTTAGCAGCCTCTAATCAGGGTGTTTTCAGCGTGATGCTGCTACAGCCATGCTAATTCGCTTGTGCTTTTAGAGCAGACCCACAAATTAAGCAACCTCCTTCGGATTGCTAATGAAAATAGTATCGAGCGCTGGGTGGCCCACCATGAAAGCAAACGAATGGCAGTTGCTACTTGGCGACATTGTTATTCGAGGGTCCTCAGAAGTCCGGCGCACTCTCTAAAACAGCACGTCCAACAATGAAGCCGCTGTTCATTAATTCATTGACCTTTTGTTTGCCATGCTGTGTTCCGGGCTTTGTAAGGAGGACCATCATCAAAGCACCACAGATCAAATGATGCAAAAGATGCTCCTGCTGATAGCAAGCCTGATCCACAATCCCTGGATGTGCTTGTTCAAAATGGGTTCCATGCAGCGTCCTTTCCTTACTCCTTATGAATACATGCCTTATAAAAAAAAACAGGACACTGAAATTCAAAAGTAGAAAATTAGGTCTGCTGGCCAAGGATACAGAACTCACAGCTCAGCTGGATGCAGGGTTGCCACGGCTACTGTTTGGATGCTGTGCTAGTGTGTCCTTTCAAAGCAAATCATCAAACATATGTGTGATATTCTTCCTACGTCTTCCTATACCAGTTTAACTAGGGTTTGCCCATAAAATAATAAGCTATAACATATCAAATAATCTATGTTTGAAAATGGAATTACTCTAGCTATACATTCATTATGACCACCGCTAGCGAAGCTAGCGAAGTGGTCATATAATGATTGTCAAAGTTTTTTTTTTTTTTTCTTTTTCCCGTCATCTACTTCCTGAATTTTTGGTCAACGATACCCGGGACACCGAAACACCGGTGCACATGAAATTTGGTGGGTATGTAGCCCCACTAGACTTTTATGGAAAAATTTAGTTTCGTCCCGGGGGGCCACTCCCCCCCGTGCTGGGCAAAAAGCAGTTTTTCCTAAATAACTACCTGAACCGTGGCACTGAGGATGAATAATCTTTTATGGTATGTTGGTCTCAAGGGCCCACATAAACCTGGCCCATAATCACTCATTTGTGATTTGCACCCCCCCGGTAAAAAATGAAAATGCAATATTATTCTGCTTTAATCGCCCCTACTGTATCTTCAGTTAAGATTTTCAGAACTGCACCAAATTTTATGTGTATGATTGACCTGGCATTCTCTGGGGGTATGCCAAGTTTCGTACAATTTCATCTATGGGGAGGGGGAGTCTAAAAAAAATTAGGTTATGTGTACATTTAGTGACTGTACACTCATTGGCCTGTAGATGGCGGTGCACACATATACACATGCACACACACACAGGCACCCACATACTATCGGTATTAGAACGGCCGATACATAATTACAAATTCAGTAGGATTAAAAGAAAGCCAAAATAAATATTCATCATCATCATCATCATGGCTGCATTTCCAGTATTGGCGATAAGTAGTCGTTTGTCAACTAGATGGCGCATCGTTGCAGTGAGACGTAATTTTGTTGGAAGTTAAAAGCAGGTGCTGTTAGAGTGCTGGGAGTATGGGCGCCCATCATGCAGTTTTGGGTGGCATGGGAACAGACAGGCAAAGGAAATGGGAATTGACAGCATTGCATGTAAAGCAGTTAGCATACCGACAATTCCACCCTGGGTGTTTTGTTCTCCCAGGATAGATTTGGAGGCTAAGAATATAATTAAATCAGGGGTAGTGATGTAGTACTCGAGTCCGGTCTCGGACTCGAGTCCGGTCTCGAGACCAATTTCTGCTTTCTCGGTCTCGTCTCGGACTCGTTCCTTCAAAGACTCGGTCTTGACTCGGACTCGACTGTATTTGAAAACCAACAGACTCGGTCTCGACTCGGTCTCGACCCTTCAAAGACTCGGTCTTGACTCGGACTCGGCATAGGCGGTCTCGTCCCCATCACTAATCAGGGGTATATCAAAATGTTCAGCAATATATGGATATAATGTACAGTATGATGACACAGTTCACATTTTTACAGATGCATCAAAAGATCAGACAGGGAAAACAGGGGCTGCAGTCCACATTCCGAGATACAATGTTAATATTAAAAAAGGACACCAGACCACCTGGCCATTTTTACAGCAGAAATACTAGCAATAATTCTGGCGCTACAGTGGGTGGAAGAAGCAAAACCTAATAAGGTGGTAATTTGCTCAGATTCAATGTCATCACTAGCCTGGGTCTTCCCATGCTGCCTTGCGCGCGATTTGATTCACGCTGCTAAGGCAGCCTGGAGACCATGGAGCAAATTTTCGCCTGAGATAGGGAACCAATCACAGAACAGGGGGGAAAGCAAGACGATGATGAGCTATGCACAGACGCATTTGATAGACATCCGTGGCACCCAATAAACGGATCTGGGCATTTTTTTCAAATACGAGAAAATGAACGTTTGGTTCCCAGACCACGTCTCATTGAGAAGTGGTGGCGCTAGCCAGGCTATGTCATCACTAACATCCATTGAGAGTGGAAAGTCTACATGTAGACAGGACTTAATAGATGAGATTCATCAACTCATTTTTAAAATATCCCAACAGAGAATAAGAGTAGAATTATGTATGGGTATGGTATGGGTTCCTGCACACAGGGGAGTGGAGGGAAACGAAAAGGCAGACACACTAGCGAAAGAAGCAATTAAATCAGAACTGGTTGAATTGGAAGTCACTTTAAGCAAGTCATAAATTAAGAGTATTATAAAGGACAAAGTCAACAAAATGTGGCAGGAGAGATGGGATAAGGATGGGAAAAGGCAGACATTTATACAACATACACAAAGATGTAATATCTATTAAAATCAGTGGACTGAAAAGGCAGGAGGAAACATGGCTTACCAGAATGAGGATGGGACACACAAGTTTAAACAGTGGATTACATATTATAGGGAAACATCAAACGGGGCTATGCGCACACTGTGGCGCAATAGAAAGTGTTAAACACATACTTATAGACTGCACATATTATAACAGAGAAAGAGAAAACATGAAGGGAGTGGTTAAAAAAGATCTAACCATGGAAAACGTATTAAGTATATCTAGCACACAGTCCACAGCTAAGGCTGTTATAGCTTTCATAAAAGAGACCCAACTAGCAAATAGAATTTAGTTTTTTTTTTTTTTTTTTTTCATTTAATTTAAAAAACTGGATATAAGTAGCATCCCGTTGGATCACACCTCAGCCCGGAAGATGGCGGTAGTGCACGAAGTATGCAAACTGCCATTAAACATTATAGAAGAAGAAGAAGAAGAATGGACACTTCCTACAAGGACTGTAGTTTACCGCAGAGAACATCTAATAAGGATAGGACGATGTTCACATGAAATGTAATTCCCATTTCTTCTTGAAGCCGAAATAAATCTGAGGATGTTTATCGGACATGCTTGGTTTTTACTGCAGGTACGTTAATCTTATAATATCAATAAGGACCTAGGTAATGTTACCGTTAGCGTTGGTTGAGTGATGGAGGACAATTTGATTGATTGCATTTGTAGAAAACTATAAATGCGGTTATACCAAGCAAATTGATAGCAGCACTGTAATTGTATCTTTCGACTGTCATTTGTTGCACGTGCTACAAAAATCATTCTGTGCAATGGAAGATTTACCAACGTTACACCGGTCTGATACAGTTTTGCTTATACATGCGTGAGACTGTGACGCCTGTTTATTTGTTTTAAGTGTGTGCAGGGTGTGAGAGGGGAATCGATGTGCTTTGATTCCAGCTTGGTAGTCGTAGTCTGTGAAATAAAAAAGCACGTGTGTGTAAAGTATCCAAACAATGACACCTTCATTTCATTATGGCTGCATTAGCAACACACCTTAAGCTACTGTGTAGTGGGTCCCATTTAGAAGTGGCTACTTCATTCGCGCTTTCCTTGACTCATGGAGCTGCGTGAATTTTATTACAACTTTTCGCCACGATATGGCAATTTAAGTCCGCTTGATACTGTAAGGCGTAAGCCATTGGTTTCCAAAGGAGATTTTATTTGTGTCGCCAGCATAGCCTATTGACAATTTATGTTGTAAATAGGCCTACCTGTAGCTTAGGGAAGCTAACAGCTTTCTATTAGGATCTAGTTTGTTAGTTACAGTTTTGTCATAACTCCCTGATGCATTTTTGCATTTAGAATAGCCAGAGCGTGGATATCTCAATCAGAAAATTAAACAATATCGGGTGCCTATGGACTAGGCTGGGTGAACCCAGCCTGATCTGCCCGCTATTTATTTTTTTATTTCTTAAAAGATTGAGCTTGGTCTGGTGAAAGCCAGACTAGCCATGGACCTCAGTTACACAATGCAAGGGAACATGAATCAGCCTATATTTGCACGAACAATAACGGACAACAGCTCTTCAACTTTGGCCTGTTAAAATGTGTATGAACAGTCTAGCGACGCATTTTATCAAGGCCCATTTGGACATGTCAGTTATTTGCACCACTGGTTAGATGTAAAACAGCATTTCGTTTCAGACTACTGTTACTTAATTTGTGCATTAACAATAACGTTTCAGACTACTGTTACTTAATTTGTGCATTGACAATAAAGTATCACATGAACTAAAGATGACTAAAATCTTATGTAGAAGAAGAAACATTCACAAAAAATCCATCCATCCAAAAATGACATTTGTTTTTGATAGCGGTTGAAAACGGCATGGAACTGACAGAGATGTTTTTGTTTATAAATAAATAAATAAATAAATAACATTATGCTGATACCTTTTGCTTTTCCCAAATACAATGTAGCCTACAGGTGTAAGTGACCTTTCATCAATCCAGTTGCAATGGATGAACTGTGATGAACTGCCCAACTGCGGTCATATTTTGTACCGCTATGCGGTACATCTAGTTTTACACAATGTTGAAGATTTTGTGTGAATAACTATTTGAGTATCACTGACAACATCATGGGAAGGATGTTGGACCTGATGCCTTTCCAGTTTATTAGATACAAAGAGTCCCTCATTAGGCACGGAATCCAAAGTAGGCTGCAAGGACATCAAAATGTATTGGTCCCCAAGGCTGTGGTTCGGTACTGGGATAGGCCTCTGTTTATAACTGTGTGGTGGACAGAGAAGACAGAGAGGCTATACAGGAAGTACTGACTTGAGTAAAGATAGAGACCACAAACATTATAGGGCTATTTAGACACTGGACAAAGTGTAAATTCAGTCTATGAGCAAAGTTCTCATGGATGAACAGCAGCATAATGTGGCGTGAGAGCTTTCAGCTGGCCCACTGATGTTGGTGCTTAGGATCTTTCTGATGGTATTAAATTTGCAAATAGATTTTGTGCAGTTATTAATTAAGCAAATTTTAGTTACACTTTAGACTTTGCACTTTGCCCAATATTTAAGCCTTAAGTCTTGACATTTACTATCACCATGATATTGAAGGCATTGCTGAACAAGCAATATGTCTTCGTTGGATCATACACTACACTCGAACAAAGGTACACTAACTGGAAAAGCTTACATCATTTCATAATTGTTTGCTTAATCTATGATTCCCAGGCCATAGGGACTAGATTCCCAAGGAATGTTATTATATGAGATGATGTCCCATGAGATCTATACAATTACATTAATACACAGGATTAGATGTTAAAATCCCTTGTGCCAAAATCCAAGGTAAAAACACATTCAGAAGCCCCTGCTCAAGTTTAACTTTAAAAAGCACACTACCCACAAATCCGCCAACAAATGGTCACAAACACAATACAAATGGCCCATCCAACAGCAGTATATAGTATGTGGCATTTCATTGGGGTTATCAAGTGGGCACCCTCATTCACCAATGTTTTGTTAAGTTAGGCCCACGACACCTCATGAAGGCTTAACAGTGAAACCAGTGCCCTGGAGACACTCCCCCACATGCTGCCACCATATTACCACATTGAAATATCCAATACCCAAAATACTCTTAACCAGCCCAGGCATGGTCAAGGTTGGCTAGGTTGGTCCGTTCTGTTGATGTGGACTGAACCATAGCCATAAAAAACCTTAGCCAAGTACCATCAACCTAGGCACAGTCCATCACAAACACAAAACAAATGAGCCAGTTAGCTTACTTTAGCTTGCGCCCCAGGAAGGGTAACTTCTCCTTACCCACAACCATTGGCTTGCCCGTTCTGCTGCTAAAGACATGTTACTAACCACCTGCCTTAGACTTCGACCAGAATTGCCCAATTCAGACAGCAAGCCAATAGCAGATCTGGCCACAAGCCCACGTGCACCGATTTCAATAGGCCTTAATCGTGCACTCCAACCTCGCTTAGCTGCCTCCTCTGCTATTTCAGTGTATTTAGCTCTCTTCAGCTCATTGGCCACTTCCACTCTGTCCCAAGGAACAGTGAGTTCAATGATGTAAACTATCTTCTCTGAATCCGACCATAGAATTATGTCGGGTCGTAGCTTAGTACTCACTATATGTGGAGGTACCGCCATCTGCTGGCCAAGATCAACCTTCATTTCCCAGCCCCATTTTTCAACTGGCCGGTTTTACACCTGGCCTTCGCGGAACAAGGTTTATCCCCCTGGCATACAAAGTTAATTTGCCTTACCCCTTTACTAGCTGCTAATGAATTGACTTCTCTCCTTTTATCCTCTATTGCCGCTGCCACACATTTCAATACCTGGTTATGACGCCACGTATACCGCCCCTGGGTAAGACTTACCTTGCACCCTGATAGGATATAGTGGAGACTGCCCAACCACGAGCAAAGTATGCATTTATCATCCTCACCAAACCATTGACTTAAATTCTTGGGAGATGGGAGCACATCATATGTAGCACCTAACATAAATCTGATCTTAC
This sequence comes from Alosa sapidissima, assembly GCF_018492685.1. Taxonomy (NCBI): domain Eukaryota; kingdom Metazoa; phylum Chordata; class Actinopteri; order Clupeiformes; family Clupeidae; genus Alosa; species Alosa sapidissima. The sequence continues at coordinate 15,821,084 of NC_055975.1, forward strand.
CAGCTTCCATACCCCATCTTTCCATTTAATCCGTCTTTTTTCCACCCCTTCCCAGTTCACCCACTGCCCTTGTTTTGCCTGCGACACTGCCTTAGTACATCTTACAGCCTCCTCCTGTCTATGCATTTCCTCCACTACCATTTTCCTCTTTTCTCCTGCAGAAGCCTTACTCCACAAGGGTTTACTTACACCCACCCCTAGACCCCCCCCCCCCCGCCCGTGCTGCTTGCTTAACTGCCTGCTCTGGGTTCCACTTCCTCCCTGCATTAACTGTGGGTGCAACTTTCCTCTCCCCAAAATTATGACATCGGCAGAAAAAAGCTGAACCTTTAGTAATTATGCTACATTCTTTCCTAAAACAACTGTACCCACAAACAGCTGCTGTGTGTTTCTGTCCTAAACATAATGTGATGTATTTATTTACCAGAAGAACAAGGAGAGACGTGGAAACAATGAAGAAGTTGAAACAAGGAAATAATCTGGAAAATAAGTGGCTGTTAAGCTAAATAACAGGAAAGTAACATTGTTGTATATGTTGTAGTAAGCAACAATTGGTACCTGAGAGATGATTTTCTGTTCCGGTGAAGTAATGTATTTAACTTATGCTGCATTTTCTGTCTTCTTTAAAGTTTAACTATCAGATATCGTTAGTATATAGTTTTTAGCTGAACAAAACAAATTGATTTATAAACAACAGACAAAAAAAGACTCAAACAGGAGACAGGTGATCTTACTATGGCCCGATGAGGATTAAGGTTTGTGTTCAAATCAGATTTATTTTTATTTCCTCATTCATGTGGTCAAACGCTCATCTGATGTCATGTCAGCACCTGTTAAAGCTACACATCAATGTTTCGCCGTAATCTGGTCGGGGACTCCAGTGCTCCCCGTGCTGTTCCTATGTTATAAATGTTAGAGACGGAATTGAATGATTGACTGAATGATTCATTTCACGGTCAACATTGTTTTTTCAAGTTTGCCTAGTTTAAATATTCTACAACCAACGGAAAGGTTACTGTTAAAGTAACACTGCTGGGGTAGTATGCTGTAGTTTAATTATCATTGCCAGTTTTTGCTCAGGAATACCATTTTCTAAACATGCAACTCTTAAACACCTGATCACAACACACTGGGTTTTAATTTGAGCCATTTTGAAACAACATACAGTATAGTAAATACCCATCCATCCATTAATCCAATTGGGGTTGTTCACAGCAGATAAAGAAGGTCCAAAGAGGTTTATATTGTTTCACAGAAAGGAACAACACAGCAACAAACATCAACAAAAAATGTTTATTTTTGAGACTATAAATACTTCAGCATTGTTTCCCAAGCTTGTCAAGAGTAATCAGTGGTTCGCATTGATGCAAAGTTTACTTTGCCTGATGCTAGCTTTAATCTCAAGCAAGTGTATTATGCATACTGAAGAAGTGTATATAGATGCTCCAAAATACATTTTAGTCATATAAAAGGGAAATTACATTATGACATTTTAATTTTCAAAAACATATTTATAGATTGACATTTGTTTACAAAAACAGAACAATATTCTATGGCTGGATTGAAAGAGAGTACACTTCACGGGAGTTGTGTGTTATTTGTCTCATTGCATAACTGAGTTTGTTCCTCAGAAGAATCAGCTTCTCATAACTGGCTTTTACCCATAGCACTGGTTTATTTGAACCCACCCATTTCAGGTAGTAGCAGGTTACTTCATGTACCTCAGACTGCCTCCTGATGGGCCTCAGTAATTACAGATGGGAGGTTTTCAATCCGACATTTAAACTGGTATATCTAGCACTCATAACCCTGGTGGCTTCTCAATAGATTAATTGAACTGAGTGCTCATTTCTGAGTTTACTGTTTTTTCAAGGAGTTACTCTGTGTGTGTAGTGTGTGTGTGTGTGTGTGAGAGAGTTTGCATGTTTGCATAGGGCTGTGTGTGTATGTTTTTCTCATGTCTGCGTGTGTGATTTGCATGCCCAACAGTGTGTTGAAAGCTGGAGCCCTGGTTAATTTGTAGCCCTGGGAATCCTCAGCTGCAACCCAACATCACAATTAATTTCTGTTCCTCACTGAATGCAGTGTCATAGAGCCCTCCTTAGAGCACTGATAAAATTGCATCCTCCCAGACAAATAATTATGAAGAGAAATAAAGACAGGGGAGTTTGCAAGCAGCTGTGCAAAACATATAACATATAAGATATAACAATGTAACATTGTGATAAACACTTGCCATTATATCATTTAAATTGGAAAATATAATAGTTTTAATTAAGATGAATTTACAGATTCGTATAAAAACATATCTGTGAGATGAATCTCATTGTTTAGATAAAAAAGATAAGTTAACCTTTAGGAAGCATTATTCTATATCTATATATGTATATGATTGCCAGTCCAGCTTCTGTGAAAGGTATAGAAAAAGTTTCAGGAAAGATTAGATTCAACTTTATTGTCATTTAGCAGAGTACAGGTACCGAGCCAATGAAAGGCACATATGTCTGTAATTTATCACATTTAAAAAAAAATAGCATGGTAAACTTGAAAGGAGTTAACGAAGTGTGAGATTTGCTTAAAGTTTAAGTCCTCTGGGTTTGACACACACACACACACACACACACAGGTGTACGCAAAGAACAGAGAGAGAAATGTTTATGGAAAAAGCCCACCAGCCCTCCTACCCATTTACACACATATATTTATCAACACGTGCCTTGTTTGGGCCTCAAGTTACACACACACGCGTCTCTGTCATGGCAAGACCATGCAAACACACAGCACGATTGCGCCTCCCCTGTGCCGAAAAAAAAAAAAAAAACACGTTCTCCTCTCACCCACTCCGAAAGAGCACAGGCCTATTTTTGATACTTAGGCTGAAAATTAAATAGCAAAACATCAGAAAACATATTGCAACACTGCCAGGGGCATTGGGGCGCAGCCCAAATACAAAACAACAGAGTGCACCTTTAATTATTTTGCAACTCCCACAAACAACTTTAATTGGGCAGCGGCGACAGGGGAGGAGGAGGAGGAGGTAAGTGTGGTTGGGGGAGGGAGGGGGTGGGGGTAACTCACAGGGGACCCTAAAGGGCTGATACTGTCCCCGAATGGTTTGTATTTATGATTACACACTCCCATCCTGCTAATGACACCGCTGTCAGCACTCTCGTTAGCCTGGCGCCCAGGGCCCCGCCGGTACGAGTGTGGTACGGTGCGGATGCTGAGCGGCGCAGCCCATTGCCAGCGGTAATGTTAATTGGATGCAGGGCCACGTTGCGAACAGGAAGGTTGGACCAAGGGCCACTGTTGCATGGGCGAGCAGGTTGGATAATGGACTCCCACGGGAGGCCACTCATCTACAGTTTCAAACCTGCAAATGGGGCTGTGGAGCTAAGAGGAGAGGGCCCCCCCTTTGCAACACACACACACATACACACATCGGACACATACACACACCCGCACACAAACACACACACACACACATACATACACACACACATCATTGCACCTGATTAACGCACCCACTCTGCAGCTGCACAGCAGGAACAAACACACACAGCTACTCTACAGGCACAGACACACAGCTACAGCTTCTTTTGTCAGCAAAGCTTCCTAAACCATGCTCGTAATGCATAGCATCCGGTCCCTCACAAAAACACACAAAAATGTTTTCAGCACAACGAAAAACAATTTCAGTCTCATTTCAAATTCCTCAAACCCTCTAATGCTAACACACATTGACACACAGTTATGTACGGCCTACTGTTATGAACATGCCGTATTCACAAGTATTACTTTCATTCCAGACACAATTTATTTTAAGATTCTGAGGTACATGAAGTAAGATATTTTTTTATATTAATGTTTGTTTATGTTTAATTGCTTATTTACCACCATTAATTTCCCTCAGAGATCAGGTACGGAGTGTCCTTATCGTTCAGGGGCATGGTACAGGAAGGGGCTCCAGAGGAGTGCTGGGGTCCTGAAGCCCAATTATTACAACAGTGGTTCCCAACAGTGGAGTCTGGGAAAATACAGCTTTCTCATGTCACACGGAGATGGAGCGTGTGTCCAACGCATCCCAGTTGCGCAAAACATAGACAGGTGACAGGGCATTAAATGTGTCAAAATTAGTATTTGATATGATGTATACACTCTCACTCTTCTCTTCAAATTATGTGGAACTGATGTCTAATGCGACTAATAATAAACATTTGCCGTTGACAGTGGCATAATCTCGCAGACCTGCCAAACATCGTCTATTCTCAGAAAACTGTGAGCTGTAAAACTGTAAACACATTTGATGTTCCTCTTGCTTGTTATTTATGATAATGCACCTTATCACTCTGACTTTACGACAGATAAGTAGAATGTGCTACTTGTGGCATTTCAGTAAATATCCAAGTCAAATTTTAGAACACCTCTAAGATCCAGAGG